>NW_021703778.1:41052389-41239640 GCF_005190385.1 Monodon monoceros
TAAAAAAAAAAAAAAAAAAAAAGAAGAGCAAGGGTTTGAATTCACGTATAGCTCACCTCAAAACCCACAGTTTTAACCATTCTATAGCTTTTAACTAATATGACAGCTCAGCAAAGCTGTTGGCCCAGTCTACCTGCCTAGAGACACAGGGTCTGACACTTTTCTCAACCTTTACTGTGCACATGAACCACCTGGCAATTGTATTAAAATGCAGATTCTGATTCAGTCTGGGGTGGCGCCTGAGAGCCTGCATTTCTAACATTTCCCAGATGATGCTGGGTGCTGGCTGACTGGCCACACTTCGAGACTCTAAGACCACAGTTCTCAAATTCTGCTGTACATTACAGTCAACTGGGGAGTTTTCAAGAGTCCTGATGCCCTGTTCTCACCCCACACCAAATAAATCAGAACCTCCAGGGGTGGAGTCCAGACAAGGCTAGTTGTTTAAGCTCCCAGATGATTCCAGCGTGTTGCCAAGGCTGAGAACAATGCTCTGAGGGTCATGAGAGGTCCTGAGAATAGTGAGGAGGGGAAAGCCGGGTTTCGATTTGCTGCTGAGATGGGTGAATTTCGTAATGACGTTATCCTTGTTGGAAGTTTCCCCCAAATCATTACCCTCCCTAATCACCCACACTAAAGAATCATGGTGGCCTGGCCTCCTTTGAAGGTAGCCATCTGGCATGATCCCAGATATCAAATGATTTCGCTTGTCTGCCACCCCCATGTCCTCCCCCCCAACTTTTTTTTTTTATAGATGAGAGTGCTGTGCTCATTGTGAAGCACAATGCAAAGACATCAGCTGCTCCTTACTTTCCCCCCATGAACGAACACGCAGAAAACAACTGCAAAGATTTTATTTAGTAGCTTTCTGTGCTTGACATTTAGAAAGAGAGTTGCGTGCATAAGGGCAATATTTTATACACCTTTTCTTCATACACATTTTACATACCCTTTTTATTGCCACCATTTTTAATATTCATAATATTGGATCCCCCACTAGGCACATAAATACATTTATCTGCAACACACTCTGTTCACCCCTGGCGCACACCTCCCTAGGGCTCACCAATTTGACCTTGAACTTGGAGAAGGCCATTCGCACCACAGCCCAGCCACCAAAGCGCAAAGACTCAGAACATGGAGCTGCTTTCCTGCACATCCGCTCCCCTTGCAGGATGGAAAGTGTGAACATAAACAGCCTGGTGTTATTGAATCAATGAGGGCTCCACCAGCTGTCTGTTTCTCTTGAGTCAAACCAAAATACTCACAACTGACAAATGAAGGAAAAGGGAAGGGAGAGGAAGTGTGTCGAAGTTAAAGGCTAAGAAGGAAAGAGAGAGAGAGAGAGAGAGAAGGAAGCAAGGAAAGGGAGGGAGGGAGGAAGGAAGGAAGGAAGGGAGAGAGAGAGAGAGAGAGAGAGAGAGAAAGAAAGAAAAAGAGAAAGAAAGAAAGGAAGGAAGGAAGGAAGGAAGGAAGGAGGGAGGGAGGGAGGGAGGGAGGGAGAGAGAAAAAGAAAGAAAGAAAGAAAGAGAAGGAAGGAAGGAAAGGGAGGGAGGGAGGGAGGAAGGAAGGAAGAAAGGAAAGAAGGAAGGAATGAAGAAAGAAAGAAAGAAAGAAAGAAAGAAAGAAAGAAAGAAAGAAAGAAAGAAAAGAAAGAAAGAAAGAAAAAGAAAGAAAAAGAAAGAAAGAAAGAAGGAAGGAATTAGGGCAAAGAAAGGATGCCAGAACAACCCTCTGATGTGGATTTGGGCTCCGTCTCCCAAAGGCCTCGTCCTTCCACGGGTGTTTGTCCTGCCAGGCTCTCAGTGCACACTCATTGGGAGACCGTGACCTCACTTTTCTCTCTCACTCCCCTTCCTATAGCTATTTTTCTCTCAACACCCCCTTTTCCTCTGGAAGTAAAGGAAAATAAGGAATTTTTTTTTTTTATTTCCAAGGCTTAAATAGATGTTCTTCCCAGTAAAGGTGGAGGTCAGTGGAGATAGAGTCAGAAATATTCTGGCTGACAGAAAGCAGGAGCATGATAGGCAACCATCTGTCCAGACAGGGAAAAACAACAAGGATTCTTATTTAGAAATGCCCAGAGAGGCATTTCGTCAGCAGAAACAATCCTACCAGAGGAAGAAATCACAAAGGAGGGAACTTGATGCATTCTATAAACCAATGAGAACTATTTCAAGTATGAGACATAAATAACTTTCTCTGGAAAATTGGGTTGAGTCCACCATGCTTTGCAACCAAGCACTTCCCACACCTACAATGGAGACCCAGTGTGGCCAAGTGTCATGTCCCATCACCCTAGAGTTGACTAGGCTCTATGAGTCCCTGAGGGTGACCAACTTGTCCTGGTTTGCCTGGGACTTCCCTGGATTTAACCATGAAAGTCCTGCCTACTGAGAACCCCCTCGGTCCCAGACAAACCAGGACAGTTAGTCAGCCTGGTTCCTTCCTCAGCCTAGGTTCTGGCCAACTATGAGAGGCCTCTCATCCTAGGACTAGGCTGCTCAATCCTCATTCCCAGCTGCAGCCCCTGCAAACAAAAGAGTGAGGAGGCCAAACTTCCCCTTAGCTTTCTTGGTACCAAGATGGACTCTTTTAAAATGAATGACTTGCATCCGGGGTTCATCCGTGTGGGACAAGACTACATTTTCTTGCTGATGCTGGTGGAATAGTTACTTTGTACCCATTTCAAATATTTAGCTTTAATCTATACATAGTCAAGGCTGGACCTCGGCAACATGCAGGGTCAAGAGATGTACTGATTTCAAAAACCAGTGTCTAGTGAAGAACCAAATGCTCTGTTAGGCTTGAGCAGGTCTCTGCAAAGACCAGATGCCCCAAGAACTATCCTTCGAGAACACCAGAGGCAGACATCCAAGATAGATGGCCTGGGCACCTTCAGGCAAAAACAAGCAGGAAAAAAATTGCACGGGAGATTTTTTCCTCATGTCTCATTCATCCTGGTTGTTCTTCCTTTCTTCTTCACCCAGCATTTCAACCCTTACATCAGGTTCCTCCTGGTGTTTCACCTGGGAACTCATGTGACCGCTCACCTGGATAGGGATTTAGGCTCAGCAGAGCCACCTGTGAGTCGGAAGGAACCACGCATAGGTTGGGAGAGACTTGGGCCACTTCCATTTGGAGCCGAGAGGGGTCAGAGCAAACCTATGAAATAATAAAAACTAAGCAACACATTGATTATACTTTAATCCCGAAGAAATCCTCATGAGTACAACTTCCTTTGGAGAGCACATCAAAAGTCTAAATGTAAAATTCTTTGTCACAGTGACCAGGGCCAAATAGCATCTGCCTTCTCCATCCCCCACTCCCTCCCTGAACTCTCAGGGGTCTCTTCTCAGTCCACGAGATTCGTTTGTGGTTTCAGTACTCCTGGGCTGGCATTGGTACCCCAATGTCACCGTGCCTCTCCCCAGAGAACAAATGACCCCAAGAGATTTCCGATGTGCGGAAAAGAGGAGAGCCCGTGAGCTATGGTAGACAGTAATGCGAGGGGAGGAAACCTGCAGTGATACTAGCCCCGGCCCTCTCAAGATTAGTTTGGAACAAAGGCCAGAAAACAGCCAAGACAAAACAGCTAAAGAGAAACACAGTATCTTCAAGGTCACCTGAGGGTGGTCATCACATCCAGGCTCTGAAAGGTGATGGTGGCGCACCAAGAGCAGATCACTTCTGCCCCACGGGACCAGGGACAAAGCAGAAGCTCGTGGGGTGTGTTTTCAGCGAGGCCTCCTGCAGTCTGAGAAGCCAGTGTTCCTCAAGGTGACAGCCATGGGAGCTCAGGGCCTCAAGGGGATCTCGGTTCTGGACTCTTAAAGGATGCACCTGCCTTCCCCAGCATGCTGCTAATGCTACAGAAAACAATGTGGCCCGAAACTGTGATGTCACTGCCATAAAACGTTAGGAAAGCAGAATATTACACTAGCAGCTCTAAATTTCTCCAGCAACATTTCCAATCCCAACCCCTCAGACTCTTCGCCCCATCACGCTGAACTGAGCTCCCCAAACGCAGCCTGCTCACTCATACGCCTGAACACGTTGTTATAAAAATACAGTAAGTCCCCTACATACAAACAAGTTCTGTTCCCAGAGCACGTTCCTAAGTCCAATTTGTTCATAAGTCCAACAAAATTAGCCTAGGTACCCAACTAACACAATTGGCTATATAGTACTATACTGTAATAGGTTTATAATACTTTTCACACAAATAATAGGTACATAAAAAACAAACAAACACAACAAATAAAGAAAACATTTTTAATCTTACAGCACAGTACCTTGAGAAGTACAGTATTACAGTGCAACAGCTGGCATCCAGGGGCTGGCATCAAGTGAACAGGCAAGAAGAGTTACTGACTGGAGGGGGGAGAGGAGGTGGGAGATGGTAGAGCTGAAGGATTTTCAGCAATAGGAGATGGAGGGCGAGCTGCAATTTCACCCACGCCTGACGTTGATGGCACAGGTTCTGGTTCATTGCTGGATTCAATTCTATCTACCGTCTTGAAAAAATGATCCAGTGATGTCTGGGTAGTAACTCTCTTTTTCTCATCATAGATGACACAGTAACACTGGATTGCATTCTGAACGGCTGCCACAACCTTCGCGTACCATTTTACATTCGGGTCCTGTGCCTCAAAAACTAACAGTGCCGGGCTTCCCTAGTGGCACTGTGGTTGAGAGTTTGCCTGCCGATGCAGGGGACACGGGTTCGTGCCCCGGTCCGGGAAGATCCCACATGCCACGGAGCGGCTGGGCCCGTGAGCCATGGTCGCTGAGCCTGTGCGTCCGGAGACTGTGCTCCGCAACGGGAGAGGCCACAGCAGTGAGAGGCCCGCGTACTGCAACAACAACAACAACAACAACAAAAAACTAACAGTGCCTCCTCAAATAAAGAAAATCCCCTTGCCATTACCTGCATCATGAATCTCTTCTTAGCAGTACCAGCTACATCACTGCTGCTTTGAAGCTTGCTTCCAGACATTCTGGGCTTGAAATAAAGATACTGTACTACTGTATTCTATACAGTACTGCACAGTAAAGTACACAAAAACACAAGCACTTGTAGAAGTTCACAACTTGAAGGTTCGTATGTAGGGGACTTACTGTACCAGTCATAGCTATCAGCATTCACAGAGCTGGGGTTTGGACCCAAGCTTATCTGCATCTGTGTTTTCTCTCCTATTACCCAGTCTGCAAGCTCACTGGACATCAACCCCCAGGAATGCCCTGGGACCCCTCAAGGCTGAGGAACCTAGGCTCAGTTAGCACCCTTTCTCAAACTTTTGCTCACTCTTTTCCCAGCCCTTGTCACACTGCAGTGAAATCAAAGGTTAAGTCATCTGTCTGTCTCTCCCCTGGCACTCCCAGGAAGTGATGGAGCAAGGTGGCTGGAACTTGCTTTGATCATCGTCATGTGCCCAGAGTCAACAAGTACCCAGTACATCATAGATTCTCCTATGTGTGCCCTGTGAGGTCAGGGGCTGTGCCCACATCTGTCATCCCTGCAAACCATGTGCAGCAGGCACAGCACATAGGAGGCACCCACTAAATATTTGTCCGGTTCATGCTTATTGATTGACTGAATGAAAGATGAGCCTTCAGTTCAATTTGGGACATCATTATTCATAACCCAAATACTCTTATCAATGATTGAAACACATCTTAAAGTTTCTTCTACTTCTTCTCTCTGTTGTTTTTTTTTTAAGGATTGAATCCAAGCTTAACTCTATGTGACTATGACAAACCAGACTCATTTTGTGTAACTGTCTAAATTGCCCCTAGAATCTGAGTCCCCACCCTAATTTGGCCACCCCTTAGGACAATGCAAATTCAGATGCACTGCATGGTCCAGCCTTCTGGAGTCATTAAATAGTGTGTTTTCATAGCCTGGGGCAAATTATTCAACTAAATAGGTACGTTTTAAGCACCTACTATGAGCGGAACAATGTACAAGTTAACCTGCAAAAAAATGAATAAGGCATATACCTGGAAAAGACGAAAAGTCTGATTCTAAAAGATACATGCACCCCAATGTTCATAGCAGCACTATCAACAATAGCCAAGACATGGAAACAACCTAAATGTCTACAACAGATAAATGGATAAAGAAGATGTGGTACATATATACAAGGGAATATTACTCAGCCATAAAAAAGAATGAAATAGGGCTTCCCTGGTGGCGCAGTGGTTGAGAGTCTGCCTGCCGATGCAGGGGATGTGGGTTCATGCCCCGGTCTGGGAAGATCCCACATGCCACGCAGCGGCTGGGCCTGTGAGCCATGGCCACTGAGCCTGCATGTTCGGAGCCTGTGCTCCGCAACGGGAGAGGCCACGACAGTGAGAGGCCCGTGTACCACAAAAAAATAAGAATGAAATAATGCCATTTGCAGCAACATGGATGGACCTAGAGAGTATCATGCTAAGTGAAGTAAGTCTGACAGAGAAAGACAAATATCATATGATATCACTTATATGTGGAATCTAAAAAAAATTATTCAAATGAACTTATTTACAAAACAGAAATAGACTCACAGACATAGAAAACAAACTTATGATTACCAAAGGGGAAGGGAGAGGGAGGGACGGGTTAGGAGTTTGGGATTAACAGATACGAATTACTATATACAAAATAAACAACAAAGACCTACTGTATAGCACAGGGAACTATACTCAGTATCTTGTAATAACATATAATGGAAAAGAATCTGAAAAAGAATAGATAGATAGATGATAGATAGATGTAGATAGATAGATGATAGATACATAGATACATAGATACATAGATAGATACATAGATAGATAATAGATAGATAGATATAGATAGATGATAGATGGATAGATAGAGAAATAGATAGATAGGAAGAACTGAATCCCTTTGCTGTATACCTGAAATTAACACTACATTGTAAATCAACCAAACTTCAATTTTTTAAAAATGAATAAGATAAATAGCCACTTTCAAGGACTTTACAACTAGAGGATAAGACAAGACATGGTACTAATAACTCTGACATATGGAAGCAGGTTCTCTGGCAAGAGGACAAGGTGCTATGGGGGGACACAGACACATGACAGGCCACTTATGGCTAGGCAGAGGCACACTTTTGTGGCACACTTAAGCTGGGCCACCTGCTGAATGAGTCCGATTTTGACAGACAGGGTAGGAGGAAGGCATTCATTCCATGAGGGAAGAACAACAGGGTAATTATAAAGGGAACAGAGGTGAGGGTGCAGGACACCTTTGCACATACTGTGTGTGCAGTGAGAGAGTGTGCAGAAAGCAGGTGAGCCAAATACTCTAGAATAGGAGGCCAGGTTGGGAAGTGGTTACAGTACCACACAGGCAGTGGAGGGACACGGAATGTGTGGAGGGTTCGCGAGTGGTCTGTACAAAGGGGGACCTATCTTGCTCTTTTCCTGTGGTGCAATCACCCAGCTCAGTAGCTCAGTGACAGCCCTGAGACAAGAAAGGCCCTCTTTCCCCTTTCTCAGGTTCATGTCTGACTGGCTTGTAGGACCGACAGAATTTAAGACTTTGTGCTACTCAACACTGAGCATCCAGAAAGCGAAGTGTGGCCTTGAAGTACCTGCGCATCTTTTAAATTTTATGTAAAAACTCTTCTTTCATTTCTCCAATTTCCTTCCTTCTCTTTGGGATCTTTCCAACCCAGCATTGGAGCATCGCCGAAGAGGAAGCAAACAGCACTGTGAGGGAACCTGGCCTAGTCTGCCCTTCAGATCATCTCCAACATTGGCCTGTGAGCATATAACTCCAGCTCAGGTAACCACAGCTGCTCTCTGCTAATTTAATACCTGCGTTGTTGCTCTTTGCTCAATAAAGCTTTTGAGCACACTTAGAAAGATGAAATAGAAAAATAAGTGTTAGTGTGAGCAGGACATCAGCTTGAACTGAAGCGATGTTTACTTGGGTTGCAGATAGAACTTGAGAGTTTTGAGGATCAATGGAGGAAGGATCTCCAGAGTTTATAAGGATCCGGCAGCCTGCTAGGAAGACCTCACGCTCAGACAAGAGAGTGAGCAGGCACACAGGCTTGAAAGAGGCAAAGAAAGGGAAATGATTTGAAATATTCCTTGGGGTTTCCCTGGTGAGGCAGTGGTTGAGAGTCCGCCTGCCGATGCAGGGGACGCGGGTTCGTGCCCCGGTCCGGGAGGATCCCACATGCTGCGGAGCGGCTGGGCCCGTGAAATATTCCTTGGACTTGGTCACCAGAAGGTGCGGTAACCCAGCCCCCGCATGGGGGCCAGAGGCCTAGAACAGAAGGGCTGCCATAAAGGAGTGTGTAAGGCAGGTAGAGGGGGTTTCCTTTCTACCCCTGTGAATCGGCAACAGAGAAACCTCTTTGGTGGAAGAGGTGACAAGACCCTTCAAGGTTCGATGGAGTCTCTGAGAGGTTGAGTCACTTGCTCAAGGGCCTTATACAACTAGTCAGTGGCAGATGCAAGACTGAACTCAGGTCTATCTGACTCCAAAAGCTGTGCTCTTCCTACAACACCACGTCTTGGCCACATACAACCTCAAACCACCCTGGATGCTTCGAAAGACTTGGGAAAGCTAATGGCTTCCCCAGGATGGATCGCTTTTAGGTCTAAGCCTTCTTTATGTACAGCAACCATAAGAATGCCTCAGCGGGAGAGGAGGAAAATGCTAGAGGCATCAGGGAATCAAGCAAACGACTCCCAGGGCACATGTGGGCACCCCACATACCCTTTTGCAGGAATCTGAGAGGGGCTGGATTTCCCATTTAGCAGAGGAAGGCAGATCCCGGGAAATACTGTTTTATAACAAAATTGTGACCCCATTTTTAACTCTAGGCTGAGGTTCTCTGGGAAAATCTTTGTTGGGCTGACCAAAAAAAATCTGGGATGATATTTGATCCCATCTTTTTCAGCAAGTACACCTCTCTCTCCCATCTCTTTAACAAAACCCCTCCTCTCCTTGACCCCATTCATCCTGAATGACACCCCAAAAAATCCAAAAGGAAGCTTAGCTCTTATATAAACTTTAAAGAATGTGCTTAACATCTTGCTTTAGCTTGATAAGCTCCAGCAGAAATAAGAATATCTGAAGTAAAGTGTTCAATTAAAATCATTTGCTTTAGAACTCAAAGTCTTTTTCTCCCTGATTCTTAATTCTCTCTCTCAGAGACTTCTGAAGATTATCCTTCCTTTTCTCTAAGCAATGGTATTATTTGGTGTCCTTCTGGCTTTTCCGATCTCTTGTCCCTAAAACTTTCCATCAGTTTTCTGTGCCTTGTGATTAGTGAAGTTTAAAGAGGAGAGTTTTAACAAATATGAACAGCCTGATGCATTTGGATTTGGGGCCCAGAATCCTGGGAAGGGTTTTCTACTGATTACCATCAGGGATAATGTAGACAAGCACAAATATTTGTGGCTTCTGCCAGTCCCAAAAGATCACAAATATCATCTTTATAATTTACTACAATAATAAGAAAGGGAGAACACCCAGTACACACAATGGGAGAACAGATGACTGTATTACAAGGATACACAGATCTCTTCCATATCATATATGAGAATATCTGTAGCATCAGTGCAGTAAATGTGTCAACTTCTCAGATGCTATTATTTCAGGAAAGTCAAGGAGACTAAAAAGTACAGGCCCCCTCTCCACATGGACAACTCAACCATTCCTTGCAATTTGCTCAGTTCTTTAGGATATGTGTTGTTTTGTGTCTGCCATACACTTAGACGTTTGAGCCTAGAAAAAGGAAGTAGTTTGTCCAAGGTGACACAGCCCTCCAGCACAAAGCCTGGAGGAAAACACACCTTCTGCAAAATCCTCCTGCACCCCCAACACTGCCCTGAATTGCAAACTTCTTAAGGATGTGTGAGCACCTGCCCTGGGCCAGACACTTGGGGATTCCAGGAACACGGGAAGGAGCGGCACAGACAGAGCCCTGCTCTCACAGAGATGACTTTATAATGGAGGATTTGGACTCCCAAAAATGTATACAGAATTACAAAGCATGGTGTTATGATGGAAATAATCTCGGTGCTTAGAAGAAGGACCATGAGGGGTAGGGTCTTCTTTGGAAAGAGAGGAGCAGAGGTGAAAATTAAGCTGAGACTTGCACTTCAAGGAAAAATCCATTTGAAGTATTGATGAAAGAGCCTTCCAGAAGGGGGAGAGCATGAGAAAATCTGAGCTGGGAAAGGAGTCAAGTATTGTGTCCCAAGCTGGGAACACAGCCAATGTGGCCAGAGCATAAGAAGCAGTGGCACGGATAACAGGGAGAGGCAGATCAGCATCAGCCCGTGCAGGCTGTGCTCAGGGATTTGAATTTTATCATCATTACAGTGGGAGGCCATTGGAAATTTTTAGAAGAGTGACGTGATCATATATACATAATTAAAACTATGTCATTGCCGTGTTAAATATGGACTGTAAGAGGGTAGGAGTGGAAACAAGCTGAGTGGTAGCTTTGCAGGCTCCTTCAAAGAAGCTTTTCCTGGACTAAGGTAGTGGGAGTTGGAATGGGGCAAAGCGAGTGGAATTGAGCCATGTGACAAACTTGGAGGATGGACTGTAATAGGGGAAAAGAGGAATCACAGCACCCCACATGTTTGTGACTCCAATTACTGGGTGGTTGGTAGTGCCATTTTCAGAATTAGGGCATGGGGGCAGGCTTTAAAGAAACAAAGATACAGACATATAAAGTTTGAAATATGAGATATATGAATAAAATTCGGATAGTTTGGGATGTGAGTCTGGAGCTCAGAGGAAAGATCTGGCTGGAGATATACTTTTGAGAATCTTCATCTGAAAGATGATATTTAAGTCTAAAAGAAAAGATGATGCCACCTAAGAAAAGACTGAAGGGAGAGAGAACAGGATACCCAGGCCTAATCTCAAATTCCCAAACTCTAGAGGTCAGGTAGCAAAGAATAAGGGAGATGGAGGGGAAGCAGCCAGTGAGGTAGGAAGAAACCAAAATTGTCCAAAGCCAGAATAAAATGTTTCCAAGAGAGTGGGTGGTGAGCTGTGCAGGATGCTGAGGGAGGCCACCCACCATGGGGACGTGGGGATGACTGGAGACTCGGACAGAAGTTCTTTTGGCGGGGTGAGGGGTGAAGGCAGAAACCAGAGCGGAGCTGTTGAGGAGCGAAGACAGGGGAGTAGAGATTTTCAGGAAGTCTGGTTATGCTGGGAGCAGAGAAATGGAGCACAACTGGAGGAGATGGCGTCCAGAGAGGCTATTTTGCATTGGGGAATCCTCAAGCCCATGTGCAGATTGGTGAGAAAGATGTGCAGAGAGAGGTTGATGATGATGGAGGAGAGGAAGGGGCCAACAGAAGAGTCAGGTCCTTGTGAAGAAGAGAGGGGAGGAGACCCAGAGCCCTAGTGGGGGCACCGCCTTTTGGTAAAAGGAGAGATGCTTCCTTATTGTAACCACCTGCAAGAGCAAAAGCGTTGGTACAAATAGAGGTGGGTACTTAGGTGGGCGGTGGACAGAGAGGCCAGTTCACCTCTGAGTCCCTGTGTCCTCAGGGACGTACAAGGTAGGCACATCGGGGGAGAATGACAGTGAAGAAGGGAGTGGACAGTCCAAGAAGAGAGTTTACATTCTTCTTGGGACGTAGAACAGGCTGTAGAGAGGCCATTTTAAGATTCTGATTTAAGTAAATACAGGCAATGCTGTCGTGTGACTTCCTCTGCCTGTGCTCAGAAGCTCAGCATGGCGACTCTAAAGGTTACTTTTATATATCAAGCTGGCAGGGGCCCGGTATCCAGATATTTGGTCAAACATTATTCTGGATGTTTCTGGGAGGGTGTTTTGGGGGATGAGATTAACATTTTTTAACATCTCAATTGGAGTATAATTGCTTTACAATGTTGTGTTAGTTTCTGCTGTATAACAAAGTGAATCAGCTATATGTATAAATATATCCCCTCCCTCTTGCATCTCCCTCCCACCCTCCCTATCCCAACCATCTAGGTGGTCACAAAGGACCAAGCTGATCTCCCCGTCCTATGTAGCTGCTTCCCACTAGCTATCTACTTTACATTTGGTGGTGTATATATGTCAGTGCTACTCTCTTACTTCGTCCCAGCTTACCCTTCCCCCTCCCCGTGTCCTCATGTCCACTCTACTTCTGCATCTTTATTCCTGCCCTGACCCTATGTTCATCAGAAACTTTTTTTTAAAATATATATTCCATATATATGTGTTAGCATATGCTATTTGTTTTTTCCTTTCTGACTTACTTCACTCTGTATGACACACTCTATCTCCATCCACCTCACTACAAATAACTCAATTTCATTTCTTTTTATGGCTGAGTAATATTCCATTGTATATATGTGCCACATCTTCTTTATGCATTCGTCTGTTGATGGACACTTAGGTTGCTTCCATGTCCTGGCTATTGTAAATATTGCTGCTATTGTAAATGAACATTGTGGTACATGACTCTTTTGGAATTATGGTTTTGTCAGGGCATATGCTCAGTAGTGGGATTGCTGGGTCATATGGTAGTTCTATTTTTAGCTTTTTAACGAACCTCCATACTGTTCTCCATAGTGGCTGTATCAATTTACATTCCCACCAACAGTGCAAGAGGGTTCCATTTCCTCCACACCCTCTCCAGCATTTATTGTTTGTAGATTTTTTGATGATGGCCATTCTGACTGGTGTGAGGTGATACCTCATTGTAGTTTTGATTTGCATTTCTCTAATGATTAGTGATGTTGAGCATCCTTTCATGTGTTTGTTGGCAATCTGTATATCTTCTTTGGAGAAATGTCTATTTAGATCTTCTGCCCATTTTTGGATTGGGTTGTTTGTTTATTTGATATTGAGCTGCATGAGCTGCTTATATATTTTGGAGATTAACCCTTTGTTGGTTGCTTCGTTTGCAAATATTTTCTCCATTCTGAGGTTGTCTTCTCATCTTGTTTATGGTTTCCTTTGCTGTGCAAAAGCTTTTAAATTTCATTAGGTCCCTTTTTTTTTTTTTTTTTTTTTTGCTGTACGTGGGCCCCTCACTGTTGTGGCATCTCCCGTTGTGGAGCAACAGGCTCTGGACGCCCAGGCTCAGCGTCCATGGCTCATGGGCCTAGCCGCTCCACGGCATGTGGGGTCTTCCCAGACCGGGGCACGAACCCGTATCCCCTGCATCGGCAGGTGGATTCTCAACCACTGTGCCACCAGGGAAGCCCCATTAGGTCCCATTTTTAAAATTTTGTTTTTATTTCCACTTCTCTAGGAAGTGGATCAAAAAGGATCTTGTGATTTATCTCAAAGAGTGTTCTTCCTGTGTTTTCCTCTAAGAGTTTTACAGTTTGGCCTTACATTTAGGTCTTTAATCCACTGGAGTTTATTTTTGTGTGTGGTGTTAGGAAGCGTTCTATTTTCATTCTTTTACACGTAGCTGTCCAGTTTTCCCAGCACCACTTATTGAAGAGGCTGTCTTTTCTCCATTGTACAGTCTTGCCTCCCTTGTCAAAGATAAGGTGACCATATGTGCCTGGGCTTATCTCTGGGATTTCTATCCTGTTCCAGTTATCTATATTTCTGTTTTTGTGCCAATACCATACTGTCTTGCTTACTGTAGCTTTGTAGTATAGTCTGAAGTAAGAGAGCCTGATGCCTCCAGCTCCATTTTTCTTTCTCATGATTGCTTTGTCTATTCGGGTTTTTTTGTGTTTCGATACAAATTGTGAAACTTTTTGTTCTAGTTCTGTGAAAAATGCCAGTGGTAGTTTGATAGGGATTGCATTGAATCTGTAGATTGCTTTGTGTAGTATAGTCGTTTTCACAATGTTGATTCTTCCAATCCAAGAACATGGTATATCTCTCCATCTGTTTGTATCATATTTAATTTCTTTCATCAGTGTCTTATAGTTTTCTGCATAGAGGTCTTTTTTCTACTTAGGTAGGTTTATTCCTAGGTATTTTATTCTTTTTGTTGCAATGGTAAACGGGAATGTTTTCTTAATTTCTCTTTCAGATTTTTCATCATTAGTGTATAGGAATGCAAGAGATTTCTGTGCATTAATTTTTTATCCTGCTACTTTACCAAATTCATTGATTAGCTTTAGCAGTTTTCTGGTGGCATCTTTAGGATTCTCTATGTATAGTGTCTTGTCATCTGCAAACAGTGACAGTTTTACTTCTTCTTTTCCGATTTGGATTCCTTTTATTTACTTTTCTTCTCTGACTGCTGTGGCTAAAACTTCCAAAACTATATTGAATAAGAGTGGTGAGAGTGGGCATCCTTGTCTTTTTCCTGATTTTAGAGGAAATGGTTTCAGTTTTTCACTACTGAGAATGATGTTGGCTGTGGGTTTGTCATATATGGCCCTTATTATGTTGAGGTAAGTTCCCTCTATGCCTACTTTCTGGAGAGTTTTTATCATAAATGTGTGTGGAATTTTGTCAAAAGCTTTTTCTGCATCTATTCAGATTATCATGTGGTTTTTATCTTTCAGTTTGTTAATATGGTTTATCACATTGATTGATTTGCATATATATTGAAGAATCCTTGCATTCCTGGGATAAACCCCACTTGATCATGGTGTATGATCCTTTTAAAGTGCTGTTGGATTCTATTTGCTAGTATTTTGTTGAGGAGTTTTGCATCTATGTTCATCAGTGATATTGGTCTGTATTCTTTTTCTGTGAGATCTTTGCCTGGTTTTTGTATCATTGTGATGGTGCACACATAGAAGGAGTTTGGGAGTGTTCCTCCTCTGCTATATTCTGGAAGAGTTTGAGAAGGATAGGTGTTAGCTTTTCTCTAAATGTTTGATAGAATTTGTGTGTGAAGCCATCTGGTCATGGGCTTTTGTTTGTTGGAAGATCTTTAATCACAGTTTCAATTTCAGTGCTTGTCATTGTTCTGTTCATATTTTCTATTTCTTCCTGGTTCAGTCTCAGAAGATTGTGCTTTTCTAAGAATGTGCATTTCTTCCAGGTTGTCCATTTTATTGGCATATAGTTGCTTGTAGTAATCCCTCATGATTCTTTGTATTTCTGCAGTGTCAGTTGTTACTTCTCCTTTTTCATTTCTAATTCTGTTGATTTGAGTCTTCTCCCTTTTTTTCTTGATGAGTCTGGGTAGTGATTTATCAATTTTGTTTATCTTCTCAGAGAACAAGCTTTTACTTTTATTGATCTTTGCTATTGTTTCCTTCATTTTTTTTTCATTTATTTTTGATCTGATCTTTATGATTTCTTTCCTTCTGCTAACTTTGGGGTTTTTTGTTCTTCTTTCTCTAATTGGTTTGTGTGTAAGGTTAGGTTGTTTATTTGAGATATTTCTTGTTTCTTGAGTTAGGATTGTATTACTATAAACTTTCCTCTTAGAACTGCTTTTGCTGCATCCCATAGATTTGGGGTTGTGTTTTCATTGTCGTTTGCTTCTAGATATTTTTTGATTTCCTCTTTGATTTCTTCAGTGATCTCTTGCTTATTTAGTAGTGTATTGTTTAGCCTCCATGTGTTTGTATATTTTACATTTTTTTTTTCCTGTAGTTGATATCTAGTCTCATAGCATTGTGGTCAGAAAAGATACTTGAGACAATTTCAATTTTCTTAAATTTACCAAGGCTTGATTTGTGACCCAAGATATGATCTATCCTGGAGCATGTTCCATGAGCACTTGAGAAGAAAGTGTAATCTGGTTTTTTTGGATGGAATGTCCTATAAATATCAATTAAGTCCATCTTGTTTAATGTATCATTTAAAGCTTGTGTTTCCTTATTTATTTTCATTTTGGATGATCTGTCCATGGGTGAAAGTGGGGTGTTAAAGTCCCCTACTATGATTGTGTTACTGTTGATTTCCCCTTTTATGGCTGTTAGCATTTGTCTTATGCTTTGAGGTGCTCCTATGTTGGGTGCATAAATATTTACAATTGTTATATCTTCTTCTTGGATTAATCCCTTGATCATTATGTAGTGTCCTTCTTTGTCTCTTGTAATAGTCTTTATTTTAAAGTCTATTTTGTCTGATATGAGAATTACTACTCCAGCTTTCTTTTGGTTTCCATTTGCATAAAATATCTTTTTCCATCCCCTTACTTTCAGTCTGTATGTGTCTCTAGGTCTGAAATGGGTCTCTTGTAGACAGCAAATATATGGGTCTTGTTTTTGTATCCATTCAGCCAATCTGTGTCTTTTGGTGGGAGCATTTAGTCCATTTACATTTAAGGTAATTTTCGATATGTATGCTCCTATTACTATTTTCTTAATTGTTTTGGGTTTGTATTGTAGGTCTTTCCTTCTCTTGTGTTTCCTACCTAGAGAAGTTCCTTTAGCATTTGCTGTGAAGCTGGTCTGGTGGTGCTGAATTCTCTTAGCTTTTGCTTGTCTGTAAAGGTTTTGATTTCTCTGTTGAATCTGAGCGACATCCTTGCTGGGTAGAGCAATCTAGCTTGTAGGTTTTTCCCTTTCATCACTTTAAATATGTCCTGTCACTCCCTTCTAGCTTGCAGAGTTTCTGCTGAAAGATCAGCTGTTAATGTTATAGTGGTTCCCTTGTATGTTATTTGTTGCTTTTTCCTTGCTGCTTTTAATATTTGTTCTTTGTATTTAATTTTTGATAGTTTTATTAATATGTGTCTTGGAGTGTTTCTCCTTGGATTTATCCTGTATGGGACTCTGCGCTTCCTGGACTTGATTGACTATTTCCTTTCCCATGTTCGGGAAGTTTTCAACTATAATCTCTTCAAATATTTTCTCAGACCCTTTCTTTTTCTCTTCTTCTTCTGGGACCTCTATAATTCGAATGTTTTTGCATATAATGTTGTCCCTGAGACTGTCCTCAATTCTTTTCATTGTTTTTTCTCTATTCTGCTCTGCTGTAGTTGTTTCCACTATTTTATTCTCCAGGTCAGTTTCCTGTTCTTCTGCCTCAGTTATTCTGCTATTGATTCCTTCTAGAGAATTTTTAATTTCAGTTATTGTGTTGTTCATCATTGTTTGTTTGCTTTTTAGTTCTTCTAGTTCCTTGTTAAATATTTCTTGTATTTTCTCCATTCTATTTCCAAGATTTTGGATCATCTTTACTATCATTATTCTGAATTCATTTTCAGGTAGACTGCCTATTTCCTCTTCATTTGTTTGGTCTGGTGGGTTTTTACCTTGATCCTTCATCTGCAGCATATTTCTCTGTCTTCCCATTTTACTTAACTTACTGTGTTTGGGGTCTCCTTTTCACAGACTGCAGGTTCATAAATCCCATTGTTTTCAGTGTCTGCCCCCAGTGTGTAAGCTTGCTTCAGTGGCTTGTGTAGGCTTCCTAGTGAGGGGGACTGGTGCCTGTGTTCTTGGGTGGGTCTGGATCTTGTCTTTCTGGTGGGCAGGGCTGCATCCGATGGTGTGTTTTGGGGTGTCTGCGGACTTATTATTATTTTAGGCAGCCTCTCTGCTAATGGGTGCGGTTGTATTCCTATCTTGCTAGTTGTTTGGCATAGGCTGTCCAGCACTGGAGCTTGCTGGCCATTGGGTGGAGCTGGGTCTTAGCATTGAGATGGAGTTCTCTCAGAGAGCTCACACCAATTGATATTACGTGGGGCCAGGTGGTCTCTGGTGGTCCGCTATACTGAACTCGGCTTTCCCGCCTCAGAGGTTTAGGCCGGACACCAGGCCGGAGCATCAAGACCCTGTCAGCCACACAGCTCAGAAGAAAAAGGAGGAAAAAAAAGGAAAAAAAAAATAAAAATTAAAAAAAATTTTTTTAAGTAATTTAAGAAAAAGAAGAGAGCAACCAAACTAATAAACAAATCCACCAATGATAACAAGAGCTAAAAAGTATACTAAGATAAACATAAAAATCAGAAACAAGTCAGTCTCAGACAGCCAACCCCGTGTCTACAGCTGCTCTGCCGCAGATAGTCTTTGGACTTGAACTGCAACATCAGCTCTTCCATGGGTTTCCAGCCTGATGCTCTGCAAACTTTGGACTTGACAGCTTCCCTAATCATGTCAACGAATTCCTTAAAACCAGTCTGTCCATCTGTGTCTCTCCCTACTTATATGTATATATGTAAGTGCCTCCTGTGGATTCTATTTCTCTGGAGAACACTGAATAATTCAGGCACCAGGAGGCTTGTGGAGGCCAATCCAGAGTTGGGAGTGAAGGACAGGGAGTTGAGGAGAGTTTCAAGCAGATGGTTAGAGCAGACACCCCTTTGTTCATGGGGTATACTCTCTAGATTCAGACTTGCTGTAAGGAGATCCCTGGACTAGAAAAAGTAAAGCAAGTTTAGAATCATATCCTGTTAATGAGTAGAGAATGGACCATTTTCTCTCCATTAATGATGTTCCTTTCACCATGAAGGCCTTTCTTATTTCTCCTCAGGAGAAATCTTCCCAGCTTCTGACTAATCCTGGTCTAGAGGTTTCTTGGACCTCTGGAAAGGGCAGGGATACAAAATAAAGACAACCCCTTCTCAGAATCATGTGCATGAGTCCCTATTCATAAGGCCACACATTAAGCCTTTTAACCTTATCTGCAAGTGGGGCCCAGCACAGCCTCACTGAACCACAGTAAAGGATTGAAGAAAGATGCCCAGTGAGGATGTTAACCTTCAAATCCTGTTACAAAACCACAAAATCTACTATGTGCTTGTTTTGATCACCTCCCATTCACCTCATTGGTGAAGGAGGGATCCCCAGCCCTAAATAAATATATTGGTTTGGTCAAAAAGTTTGTTCGGGTTTTCCATAAGTTGTTACTGAACGAACTTTTTGGCCAACCCAGTACAACGCCCTACACTGGACCAATGAGATTGGCAGAAGTTTATCAATTACATATACTCACAGCCCAGGGGGCGGAGGACACTGCACCTTGCAGGGCCACATGAGAACTGCACTCAGGAACAGAGTGAACAATCAGGAGCTGTGAGAGGCAGGCTTTGTAGTGACAAGATAGTGATGTGACTGTTGGTTCCAGTGGGAGGATGTGTTGGTTTGCTGAATAATTCCTTGGGTTGGTAGGGAAGTAAGGACCCTGTGTGGCAAAGCTGATGCCACTGGTAGGGGAATTAGCTGGGTGAGGAGCCTTTTCCCGCTGTGTGAGGGGCACATCTGGTGAGGTATTTGGGGCCCTGTGAGGCTCAGAGATGTCAAGGCAATGGCAGCATTTGAAATTTTATGTCTTACAGATTCAGAGCTCTGAATTCATAATGTTTAATCTTGTGATGATCTTGTGAACAGTATATTTATAATCAAATGTTTTGGTATGTGTTAAAGGAATTAATATGAGAAATGTAAATATTTGAAATATTCCATAATTTCTTTTTTTAAAAATTCTATCCATATGTCTTCGTCAGCTCGGGCTCCCATAACTAAATTCATAGACTGCGTGGCTTAAAAGATGGAAATTTATTTTCTCACAGTTCAGGAGGCTAGGAGTTTGAGAGCAGGGTGTCAGCATGGCTGGGTCCTGGTGAGAGCTTTCTTCCTGCGTAGCAGATGGCCACCTTCTCACCATGTCCACATGTAGCTGAGACATGGAGAGAGAGAGCTCTCTGGTGTCTCTTCTTATAAGGGCACTAATCCCATCATGAGAGCTCTACCCCCATGGCCTCATGTAAACCTAATTATCTGCCAGTGACTCCATCTCCACCTACTATGGTACTGTGGGACTTAGACCTCCAACATATGAATTTAGGGAGGACACAGTTCAGTTTCTAGCACCATACAATGCCATATCATTCAGTAATAAAAAGAACAGACTACCTGTACACACTAGCATGTGGGTGAATCTCAAAATCATTATGCTAAATAAAAGGAGCCAGACAGAAGACTATACACCATGTGATTCCATTTATGTAACATTCCACAAAAGACAAAACTGCAGGGACAGAAAGCCGCTCAGTAGTTGCCAAGGGTTGGGTATTGGGGAAGGGGATTTACTGCAAAGGAGCAGGAGGGAATTTTTCTGGAGTGATGGAACGGTTCTATGCCTTGACAATGGTCATGGCTACCCCACTGAAGGCATTTATCATAACTTATCTAACTGTACAGTTTAAAAGCATGGACTTTATTGCATGTGAATTATACCTCAATAAACCCCCCAAAAAGTCACCTTCCACTTGGATAATGCTTTACAGTTAACCATGCCTTTCTCATCCATTACTTTGTTGATTTTCACAACTTGGTAAGGTAGGCAAAGCGATATTATTATCTCCACAGGGTTTGGGGAGGTTGGGGACTTCTGAGCTTGTTCAGCCTGCAGAAGAACTGAATGTTCTGAGTCCTAAACAAGAGTCCTTCCCCCTCTACCCCGAAAATCTGATCAGTCAGTAATGTCAATGACAGGCTCCATCACCTACTCCGGGTTGTGCTCTGTGATACATGCTTTCCATTCATTCATTTATTTTATTTTCTTCTCACAAATAAGCTCTAAGGAAGTGTCATGATCCCACTTTACAGGTTAGAAGAGAGAAGAGTAAATTAATTGTTCTGAGGCAAGACAGTAACAGCATCATGATTTGAACCCACGTCTGAATGGGTGGGTAAACCTGTGCTTTTCACCACTAAGTCCCACACTGTTCAAAACAAATTTAGTTCCAAATAAGAGCCCAAAACACAAGAATCTAGAACAATCTAGGAAAATCTAGGGAAATAATTATGAGCACCTTCAAATGGGGAAGGCTAGCAAGACAGTGCTAAGCAGTCTTTTAGGTATCTATTTTAGTCCATCAGTCTAAAATTTTCCAAACTCTCCAGACACTTCCTGAAAGACTCTGCATCCAGCAAATTAACCGTCTTTCTTAATGCCCCATCCACCTCACCTAGACTTTCTCTTCTGCTCAGAGCACATTCCTGAGTTGATTGCAAGTTGATCAGCAAAAGGCAAGAATGCAGGGCAGGACCAAGAGGTGCTTAGCATCGGCAGAGTACCCTGAAAGTGGATGCTGGTGGCCCTTCTGCAACTGTTGCGAATAATCCCAGAGCCCAGGATGCAGCCTCTCGCTGCCCCTCCCGACAGGGGCCATCTGTAAGCATCTTTCCAATGGAAGAAGCAGGTCATGATTTGAGAAGAGACCAGATCTTTTCTTTGCTTTTGTCATCTGGGTGACTGTAAGCTTTACAGACATCTCCATGGCACCCCAAGACCTGAACATGAAGCAAGCAGATTCTGTTTTGCAGATGGAGGATCTGGGGCAGAAAAGAGGGAGAACATTCTGCCTGGTTCCTTGTAGCAGGAGGAGAGAAAAACTTTTCCAAGTGCCTTTTGTGTGCCAGGAACTGTGCTATGAATTTCATGCACCATACTATTAATAGTTCACAACCGTGGAACACTTCCTATATGACAGGAACACTTTCTGTACATCCATATGTCTATGGGACACTTTGTATGTGTCACTTTTTTATACCTCATCTCATTTAATCCACTCAACAACCTTATTTGATAAGTACAATTACCACCTCCACAATTGAAGTTTATAACATTTGAGTGACTTGCTGAAGGTCACACAGCTACCACATGACAGAGAGGGATTTCAAACCCAGGGATGCCGGCCCCAAAGTCCCAATTCTTTGCATTACACCACCTCACCTACTGTGCTTGGCCCCCTAGTCCAGTGTTTCTATTTCCTGAACCCCATCTAACACAAGAGCAGAGGCTGGTATTTTAAAGGAATTAGTATTTTCCACTACTCTTTTCCCTAGAAACAACCCTGTATATCAACTAATATTCTACATTTTCTGAGCTTCAGCTTCATCCCAGGCGCTGTACTAGATGCCGCCACATTATGTTACATGAGAGATGATATAGAATTTTGGGAACAACCAATACATGACCCACACTTAGCAGACATGCCTAATTAATCAGGACACTCATTCTGGGTGAGTCTAAATACAGCCTCAGAGTCTTTCCCAACACAGAGGTTCAAGAAACTGCTGAAATCAACCAGCATCAGCACACACTAGATGAAGCCTATTGGCCCTTCCTGCTGCAGAATTCCACCAGCAGAAATGACAGTTACATGGCCACAAGGAATAATGGGTTGGAATCCTTTGAGCAGAAGTTCTGAGATCAAAGCCTTGTTCACTAGCTGGGCACCAGCAAGTAAATTAAACTCTCTGAGCCTGATTGTCTCCTTCATCCAAAATGGTGATGAAAATCAGATCTCATCTATGTCACAGGATGGTTGGATGCAGAATTGTTGGTGACAGTGAGAAGCGAGAGACCATAAGACCAAAAGTCTGGAGTAAGGGTACTGGCAAGAGACAAGAAAATGAGAGGACACAGAATATAGATTTTTTGCCTGGGAAATAGCCTAAGATTTTCTACAAAGGGGTTGTGTTGGGGGTGGGGTGACTTCAAGGTCTTAATGCCCTGTGTTACACCACAGGGTTTATTATGGTTAATGGTGGTGGCTTCAGGAGTAAGTGATGGGGCTAAGCCATGGCCCTAGAGCTACCCAAGCAGGACAGCATGGCAGAAACAGGCAGGCTGGGGAGCTCCTGGTGTGATCACACACCAACTGTGTGATCTTGGGCAAGTCCTTTAACCTCTCTGAGGATCAGTTCCATCCCCTGAGAAATGAAGACAACGATCTGCTTCATGGTAAAGATTAAACAAGATAGTTCCAGAGACATAGTGGGCAATTTTCCATCATGGTACAAGGAGGAGCTGACAGCAGGCTCTGCACGTATCCTTTGCACTGAGATCACGCAACATGGCAGCTGGCACAAAGGAGGTGCTCGTCAGCATTCACGGGTTAGTTGTTTGGTTGATTGGGTACCACTTAGGAAGTCACTGAAAGGCTTTAAGCAGAGGAAGAACATGAGGGGCTTTAAAATTTTGAGGCCATCACTCTATCTGCTTTGGGGAGAAGAGGGTAGGGGGACAGGCATGGGAGCAGGAAGTCCACTTTGTTGCCCTCCTCCAGGACAGAGGCCACGTGGACAGGAGGTCCGGATTCAGTGGAAGAACAGGGTCCCGAGCAAGTGGAAGGGCTGGAGACTGGGACGTTCAGAACTAAGATTTCTGATGAGGTGCTTTTTCTGGTGGTGACAAGATGCAGGGCGTAAGCAAGGCGGGGGTGGCTAAGATGCCATGTGATAAAAGGCTGGTGATGATTGGAAACTGGAGAAATTGAGAAGCCGGAATGTGGATGTGTCACTCTTCATGGACAGTGTCTTATTTCCTTCTCGGATCAAAGCTGCTGCGTCGGCACGATTGCCCTCCTTTAACAGATGATGAAGGAGAGACTTAAAACATTCACAAGCATATACTAAACTGGGGGGATGTGGGAATCCAGGCACTTGTTTATAGGCTCAATAACTGCAAAGGATTTATGGTTTGTGAAAAACTTGCACTGTGGAAAAGATAATAAATTGAAGACATTATTGTGTGGGACTGTGCTGATTTTTGTTGGTAACACTCCACTAAGAACACTATATGTTTTCCGGAGAGCTGTGGAAGCTGTCTTCTTGCTTAACTGCAATAGAAGAAATAGTGACGTTTTGGAAATAAGTTGTCAACAAATTTCTCTCTATTTTATATTGTTTGTCATATTTTTATGTAGTTTGAAATGTTTAAATGTTCTAATATCAAGATTAACAAATATAAATTGTGAAGGTTAAGTGACAGGCCAAGGACAGGAAAGTCACAGAGCTGGGCTTCGACCCAGAGAGGTCTGACTTTACAATGACCATGGTCTTTCTCCTGTTTGTCATTGACGTAGCTGTGATCTGCGCCCCGTCAAGCCTCACCACGCCCGGAAAGCCTCACCACACCCGGACAACGTCTGTCTTCCCCCAATTTTCTGCTTTAGTGGCTGCGCTAAGGATGTCTCATGGGCTGGAAGGAAAGGAAGCTGCAAAAATACAAAGATGCAAATTCACAAGAAAAACAAGTGAGGGCTACAGTCCAGGAGGCTTTTGCCCTTGGCCACCCAGAGAAGAAGGCTGTCCTGCCCCTCCCAAATACAAGGGTGTGCCCTATCTATGTGTCACCAGCTCCTGCAAAGCAAAGCATTGGGTGTCACGAAAGCATCAATCATTCTCCAAATACAGCATTAAATGGTGTATCTGGGCCATAAATACTGTACAAGCACTTTGCAAACGGGTCCATTTTTGTCACCATTTCATTCCTTTTATACATCATTACTTATTCTGACCTTTTAGAGCCAACTGTTTGAGAAATAGAAGCACAGCCCACAGCTAGCAGCAGTCCCTCTTGCATGGTATGTTTCTCAGAAGATTTCACAGGGTGACAGTGGAATGATGGGGGCAGATATTTACCATCCTCAGATCTGCTCACACTCCTGCCTGGTCAACTTGTGCCCAAGTGGACTTAACAGGCTTCATGTGAGCATCGCTGTGGCCATTGGGCACCTGGCTATGAACCAGGGATGTAAAGCTTCGTGATAGAAGGGGAAGCAATTACTCTCTGAGATGGCCAGCTCTGCCTGGAGACTGCATTGTAACACTCACCCAACTTTGCTGGCTAGAGGCCCCAACACCAGAGAAATTGTGTCCATTGTCTTTCATGTAAAGAGAATGCTGGCTGTCCCGAGCTCCACCATGGAAGTGCCAGTGTAACCTAGCTGAAAGGTAGAGAGGTTTCAGAGGTACAGCCTAGTTCAGGGAAGAGTCACTGGGAGGAGGCCAATTTCTCAAATGACTCAATTAGCATCGAAATTCCAGGTTTGGTTTCTCCACATCTTAATGTAGGGGAGTTCTGGTAAAAGTGGATTAGCATGTGGCAGAATGACCTTCCTACTAAAACAACTGGAGGAATAAAAGATATTTAAAATACCTGTTTGAAGGCATCAGAGAGCTGCCAAGGAAGCAGGGACTTGAGGGACCAAGAGCCCACAGTGAAGAGAAGTGCAGGGTGAGCCATCATTTGAGAGCCCTTCTCCCACTGCAGCGTTTGCCAATTCCAGTGCAGTGACTGGTAGGGGAAAGGCTGAACAAAATGTAGGCATCTTAATCAAAGGAGTAAAGTTGGAGTTCAGAGCCCACCAAGCAGCAAGGGCTCGGAAAAGCAGCCTTTCAGTTGAGAATTCCAAATGGCTCCCTGCAAGGAGTGAGGTGAACAGGATACAGACCAGGGTCCCAGAGGCTAAAGGCCACATTCAAAAGATCCCAGCCCCCAAGCACTCCATGCAGCCACTACCAGCCAACTGGAGCTGGCACACGAGGTGGAGGCCTGTGTGTCCTGTGAAGCACTCAGTCTTTGGAATTAGAAAGACCTGGAAGCTCTGTCACAGACCATTGTATTTCTAGGTTCCTTAACCATTCTGCCCTTCAGTATCCTCCTCTTAACACAGAGGCTGACTCATTAAAAAGAATGAAATAATGCCATGTGCAGCAACATGCATGGACCTGGAGATTATCATACTAAGCGAAGTAAGTCAGACGGAGAAAGACAAATAGCATATGCTATCGCTTATATGCGGAATCTAAAAAAAAATGATACAAATGAACTTATTTACAAAACAGAAACAGACTCACAGACTTAGAGCACCAACTTATGGTTACCAGGGTGGAAGAGTGGGGGGAAGGGAGAGATTGGGAGTGTAAGATTGACATGCACACACTGCTATATTTAAAATAGATAACCAACAAGAACCTACTGTATAGCACAGGGAACTCTGCTCAGTATTCTGTAATAACTGAAATGGGAAAAGAATTTGAAAAAGAATAGATACACATATATGTATAACTGAATCTCTTTGTTTTACACCTGAAACTAACACAACATTGTAGATCAACTATACTCCAACATAAAATTTTTAAAATTTATAAAAATAAAAAGAGGAATAATAAAAAATAACAGAGGCTGGCTGAGGCAACACTGGAGAAGTGCCTAGTACCTTGCCAAGAACATGCTCAGCGCTTGGGAAACAGAAGCAGCTGGCGAGGGGGGAGGAGCAGTGCACTGGGAGGAGACAGGACGCCTGGACCAGTCCCAGCCCTGCTAGTGCCTGGCTGTGTGATGTTGGGTAAATCACTTAGCATCTCTGAGTCTCAGTTTTCTCACTCATTCATAAGAGGTTGGATTACAACTTCAAGGACCACCCGTGACTTTAAATTCTCTGTTTCATCTTGCAAATGGAGGGGCGGTGGAGGGAGAGAGAAAAAAGATAGCTATACAGATAGATATAGTTACATGAATGTATATACACACATAAATATATATACACACATAGACATGTATACCAATAAATATAGATCTTTATATGAAGGCAGACGTTTACACATTTTTGTGTATATACTATATATATGTATTGTTTTAGATTTTTATGTCTTCTCAAAAACACTTTCATTAAGGACTTCTCTGATCCGAGGACCTCCAGCAGACATCACATGGCATGGGGGGTGGTGGTGCAGGGAGACATATGTGCCTGCACCTGAGTACCAGGTACAGAGCTCAGGACCCTCCCAGATCATCCCACTCCAGGTACAGCATCTTCCCCCTACATCAGAGCTGTCTCCTGCCTCAGGCTACTGAGGGCTCAGAGCCAGTGGAAGAGGAGATAAAGTTGATAGAAAAGTGCTACGAGTCTCCCCTGACTTTAGCACCAAAAAGCATTACACTTGAACCTGTAGCTTCTAGGGAGCTAGAATTCCCAGGGGCTCTTGCTGAGACTGGACTTGGGTAGGTGCAGGGGCCACAAGGATGCGTCTGGAGATTGTGCTGAGTTCCGCAGGCCCCAGAGGTTAGAGTTGGCTGGGGGCCAAGAGGAGAGATGACAGCGTCCCCAGCGCAGCCCTTTAGGGAAACATGCTGAGAGAAGGTGGGAGGTGTTGCCAAGTGAAGGGCGAATCGGGGACCCAGGGAGTATAGGGCGGCCAGGATGAGCTCACCCAGGATCCCAGCTTCCTTCATGGAGTTCTGGCAGAGAAACTGAACATTTTCCTCCAACAGAACTATGTAGTGGCTTCATTGCTACTAGAAGATTCAGCATCAGTGTATTGATTAAAAGTGTAAACTCTTGAGCTAGACTTCTTGGATTTGAATCCCAGCTCTGCCACTTTTACCTGCGTGACCTTGGGCAAGTCACTTGACCTCTCTGTGCTTCAGTTTCTTCATCTGTAAAATAAAGAGGAAAATAGTATAGGCTTCATAGAGTTATTGAGGACTAAACTAGTGACAAGAACACTTGGCCCTTAGTAAGATCTATACAAGTATGAATTATTATTATAAGGGTCCTGTTTAGAGTTGCTACAGTGCCCTTGATGTAGACAAATGTATCTCTTCTGGCTGATCACTTACAATTTCTCCCTGGACTCCTGGGCATACCGTGGTACAACTTCAGCCTTTTTCTTCTCACTCCTCTGGGTGACTGCCCCTTATCAATTTTTTCTCTCTCTCCCTGATCCACACAGGAAATAACTCCTATTTGCCCTCAGTCAGTGGGGGTAGAATCACTTCCCAAAGGCAGCCTTCTGTTCACTGAGCCAGCTGCTGACAGCTCCAGCCACAGCCTTTCGCTCTGTAGATTCCCAAATTTGAGATAGATGTCAGTCCACTGTGGTTTTCAAGAACCAGGGGATGCATGCTAAAATCTTTGAGAATTCCCACTAGCATCCCTCTCAATAGATTTGGGATCAGAAAGTATCCCCTGCTCCTCTGCCATCAAGGGTAAAAGTCACTGTGCAGCTCTTTCCAAAGAAATGCTCCAATTTCCAATCACCCCCCTCTCCACCTTTCCAACTTCTCACGTCCTGACTTTATGCCCCTTTTGATGCTCTCCAGTGGGTATGGGTTTAAGGCTCCAAAACCAGTTTCCGATCACATCCTTTGTCAGTCCACTACCATGTCACTTTGCAATATGGAAATAGTTGGCCTTTATTTTCTTAACTGAACTTCAGCTGAAAAGGAGTCGAGTCCCATTTTAAGATCCTTTTGAGAGAAAGAGTGTTCATGAGCAAAAAGCACTTGCTTCGTGTAAATACTTAAAGGAAAATGGCCTGGGAACCTCGCTGGATGGCCAGATGACTCCCAGGGTTTAGGGTCGAAGGAAGGCAGATATTTCCTCCTTAGTGTGAGGCCATTTCCTTGCCCGCAGAAGCAGGCTGCAAGGGGCATTGAAGCTAAGGCTAAATCTGCACAGGAATATTTTCCACCAGCTGTCTGCTCACTTCTCTTAGAGGCTGAGTTCATTACCCTCTTAAAATCCTGTTTTCTCATGCAGAGGAGCTTGGCCGATGGGAGAGTCTGGTTCTTTAGTCAGGGCCTGTTGCTTTCATAAGAACTTACTTGAACAGACCACTGCTCAAGCCCAAGGCAGCTCCCACCCTTGTGCGCCCGTGCAGGGATGGGGACGGGGGAAGGGTGAGGGGCGTGGACACGTGGCTGTTCTCTGTTCTCAGTTCTTCTGGGTCCAGCTGCCTTTCCAGAGGGACCTGGAAAGGTCCCTGACTGTCAGGCATCCTAGGTTCAAATTCTGGCCTTCCTACCTGCCAGCACTGAGACCTCCAGCAAGTTTTGTAACTTCCATAGACCTCAGTTTCCCACCCCCCTCCTTCCTTAGAGGCTCTGGTGTGTATGTGATATGATATTGTACACAAAGCATAGAGCAGAGTGCATGAAACACAGTCGGGTCTGAGACACTGTGTTCCCTTTCCTCTGGGGTATGCTGTAATCCAAGAGTTCTTATATCGCTGTTCATGCCACAGGTCTTAACACCATGCTTATGCCAGTAACAACAACAAGTAAAAATATTGTCCTACAGCAGAATACTACTCACCAATAACCGTTCTCATCGGCGTTTGTAAGGACGTGAATTAGGTGCTGACAGGGTCATAGAGAGGACTAGACCAACAACCTTTTCATTTCACAAACGAAGACACTCAGGGGACAGAGAGAATGCCCAGTTTAGTCCACAGAGGCACTTGTTTTTTAAGATTTTTTTTTTTTGATGTGAACCATTTTTAAAGTCTTTATTGAATTTGTTACAATAGTGCTTCTGTTTTATGTTTTGGTTTTTTGGCCACGAGGCATGTGGGATCTTAACTCCCCGACCAGGGATCGAACCCGCACCCCCTGCATTGGAAGGCAAAGTCTTAACCACTGAACCACCAGGGAAGTCCCCATAGAGGCACTTAATTGAAGATCTTGCTCAGAAGTCAGACTTCCTGCCTAACTTGGGACTGGGCGTCTGATCACCTTATTTCTGGGAACAGCCAGGCGTAGCCTGATCAACTCCAGCTAGAAGGAAGGGGCAGTGTGGAAGGAACCAGAACCAGATTAACAAGCTAGAGGAGGGCAGCCATGGAAGAGACAGACAGAGCCAGATATGACAATAACAGTAGACTTCTCATCATTACCAGGCATTTCCTTTCCGCCCACTCTAAGCTACGTGTATCATGTATGTGATCATATTTAATGCTAAACAATTCTATAAGATTACTATCGCCATTCTCATCTCAACATGGGAAATCGGAGATTCTTGGAGATGAGGTAACTTGACCTACAACCTACAACGGGAAAATAGCGGAGCCAGGATTTGAACACAGGTCTATCTGGTTCCCAGTTGTAGGCATCCAGAATTCAACCTGGCAGCAGCATATCCAAAGCATCCAGAAACCATCTGTCCCGGCAAGTTCATGATACTGAGTGTCCAGGATGAAATCACAAGGATATCTCCATAGGATGGTACACCGCAGAATGTGTTCATTCATTCTTTCGCTCTCTTTTTCTTTCTTCCATTATTGAACAGGCACTAACCCATGTTCCAGCTAATACTGAGAAACTCCATCCAGGATCTTTGCTCTCCTGTCCTTGAGAACATTCCATCCCCACTTCATCCCCTGAAAGTCATGGAAATGTCCAAAACACCCAGGTGAAAGCTTGTGGGGCTTGTTATGGGTTAAATTGTTTCCCCTTAAAAAAAGGATGTGTCAAAATTATAACCCCCAGTAACTCAGAATATGACCTTATTTGGAAATATGGTCTTTGCAGAATTAACCAAGTTAAGATGAGGTCATTAGGGTGGATCCTAATCCAACATGACCTATGATAAGCCATAATGGAAAAGAATATTTTTTAAAAAGAATGTATATATATATATGTATAACTCAATCACTTTGCTGTACAGCAGAAATGAACACAACACTGTAGATCAACTATACTCCAATTAAAAAGTTTAAAAAAATTTTTAAAGGGGAAAATTTGGACACAGACACACACAGAGGGAAGATGAGGTAAAGAGACACAAGGAGAATGTCCTGTGAATACGGAGGATTGGAATGATGTATTTACAAGCCAGAGGATGACAAAAATTGCCAGAAAACCACCAGAAATTAGGAAGAGACAAGGAGGTATTCCCCCACAGGTGTCAGAATGACCATGACCCTGAGACACCTTGCTTTCAGACCTCTACCCTCCAGAACTTTGAAACAATCAATTTCTTTTCCATAAGCCACCCAATTTGTGGTACTTTGTTACAGCAGCCCTAGCAAAATACAGGGATACCCACATACCCCATGCTCAGCCCTCAAATCCTCCCCGTCAAGCTCAGAAGCATCTATGCCTATTGCTCTAAGAGCTCCTAAATGCTCTTTGGCAATAAAGCTGGCCTGACCCTCCATGTCTCATTCATTCATTCATTCCTTTACATTTTCCAAGTACCAATTTTATGCCAGATATTATTCTGGTTGATGGGGTCACAAACATGCAATCACAAAAAACCTACCTCTGCCATCAAGGAGTTCATATATGAGGGAGAGAAACATACTCAGAAATTCAGGCAGGCAGCTCACAGCATCCGTCACAAAGAGGGTGTCCAGGTGGAGGCTATAGAGAGGGAGGGCTTAGTAGCCAGACTGGCCTGCCTTCTTAGAAGGCTGGAATGTTAGGCAATGTTATGTACCCAATTCAAACAGAGGCCCAGCTGGCAGAACAGGAGTGGGTCTAGAACCCAAATGAGAGCCAGTGCTTCAGGAAGACGGGGCTGCTAAAAATCCTCCTACTTAAGGATTGTTCTAGAGGGCAGAGCAGGGCTGACCCTACAGCGGGGAGGCACACGGCATCACCATTACTGTGAGAACCAGACAAAGTGCAACTGACCCCTCGTCCCTTAACACCCCAGGCTGCTTGAGACCCTCACTTGCAGTGGGCACACGACACTGTCCTCCTGGCTAAAGAAAGGCACAGATGTGGAAGAAACTTGGCAAAGGTATCTCAAATTTGTCAACCATCCTAAAAATTTACCATGTTACCAATAAACAGTTGCAAAGCCAAGAGGAACGTTTCTAAGCTTTCAGTTATAAAAAGCCAACTTGATCAACCACGCTAGAAGGAAGACTGCATCATCTTTACATTTGATTTTTAAAGCCTCTCTATAAATATATTACAAAATCTTCGTCATGTGAAAAGGAAATCAAGGAATCCACAGCCCAAAACTTGTAGGGAAAAAATGTATGATAAAGAGTGGGCAGATAACTGATTTAAAAAATATATCGGGCTTCACTGGTGGCACAGTGGTTGAGAGTCCTCCTGCCGATGCAGGGGACATGGGTTCATGCCCCGGTCCGGGAAGATCCCACATGCCGCGGAGCGGCTGGGCCCGTGAGCCATGGCCGCTGAGCCTGTGCTCTGCAACGGGAGAGGCCACAACAGTGAGAGGCCCGCGTACTGCAAAAAAAAAAAAAAAAAAAATATATATATATATATATATATATATATATATATATATCATGTTCCCTTTCTAGATTGTGTGATGTCTGAACTATTTGGCAGCTTTTGTTTTTTTAATTAATAGACCTTTTTTTTTTTTTTGGAATGGATTGGAATGTCTTTGGTTGGTGGAGAGGTGGGCTTGCTCAGAAGTAGCAAAGGGTCTACAAGGCCAGGATCTGTAAAACCCTTAAGCCAGGTCATCTTTGACTTCACAAGAGCTGTCTGGAATGAACTAGAAGAGCATCTTCATCCAAGGTCCCCAAAAAGAACTCATTCTCTACAATGTCCCCACTGGTGATCAATGCAAACTCTCGGTGCTCAGGGCCACAACTGATTAATTCAGAGGTAATGCATAGAATAACTATTGCCTTTTTTTTTAAAAGATGACACCTTTGCCTCCCAAGAGCCCCATCTGCGTCTGGAGCTCCCTGTTCCCGGGCACCAAGATTCAGCCTATTTGTCAGCAGCTGAAGCATATGTCTGAACTTCTAAGAATGCCCCCCTACCTTTCTCTGTGACAGGGACAGAGAGTGAGACATTAGATACCATTATCTAGATTTATTTATGTAAAATGCGTGGAAAATCATCACCCACCCTGGGCCAATCAATAAAGCCTCTCAGCAAAGTAGAATATACTAATTTGCAGCCCCGGACCAGTTCAGTGCTGCTTTCAGGTTTGCCTGCCTGAGCTCCACTTCCCAGCCTGGAACGCCAGACCCTCCAGGGAGCACGCAAAGCTTTCTTTTCCATTAAGCAAAGATCAAAGAACAAAGATTACAAATGGCAAGGAATTCCCAGGGAACATACCCACGTCAGCACTCCGAGCTCCAGGCGTGTTGGCAGGGCCTGTAATCCTGCTCAAGGTGCTCAGAGCCACCTGGGCCCCCAAGGCCCAGCTCACCGACGTGCTTCCTGGGCCGTGTAATAGGCTCCGCGATTCAAGCGTCCGTGCACGCATCTTCAGGGGCCCTCTGGATGCCCACCAGGCTGTTTAGTCTCTGCTCTTGATTTCAAAGGTGGCTCCAGGTCGCCTATCCCAGCAAAGATGGACAGGGAATGTCAGCAACTGCCCACTCACATACTTTCACACCAGCTGAGACAGAGTTCCTTCCCCTCACCCTGCAGGGTGCATGGTAACAGATTCCCAAAGAGCACATCGCCTGAGCACCAAGTTGGATGAGAGCTGGGCTGGCCCTCGTATGTTCTTTACCTGAGACCACGTTTGCTCAGGAAGACATTTCCCACAGCCAAGTGTCTACCATGACAGGGTAGGTGCCCATCTGGTAGAGGCAAACAGCCTGCTAGTCACGGGCCTGCTGGGGTGAGGCGTTGGTGACAATTAGCTGCTTACAGCTGGGACACCAAAAGATTCAGCTCTTCCTCCATGTAAACTTGGATGGTCCCCTGAGAAGCAGAAGGAACAGAGCAACACCACCAGAGCCAACAAATAGTTGCTGGATGAATGAAAGACCCTTTAGTGTGAGTAGGCCAGAACTCCATGCTTCCCTGCTAACTATTCAAGTGTCGGACACTTGAATAGTTTCACACAATTTCACGCAAAATTTAGCAGAATACATCAGGAAAGCGGGTCCTACGACACGAAGCTCCTGTTGCAGTAGTGGAAGGTTTAACGTGGTCACTAAGGTTTAGTTTACCTTAACTTCCCTCTGAGTGCTACAGAGCAATCCCTCCTACTGCAGGTCAACCCCCGCTCCCTGCCTCGAACACTGAACCACCCCACCTTGTGCACATCTTAGAACAGGTGTGCCGGCTCTGTGCCCGCTCAGAACTACATTTCCCAGAATTCCCTTTTCTTGTGTGTTTCCTGTTAGCATGGGCTCCAAGAAAGAGTCTCTCGGGAGAGTTGCAAGACAGAAGGGAAGTGGCAGCTATTTTGTAGCACAGAGGTTGTTGCTGATCAGCTGACTCACCTCTTTGATGTGAAGCAGCAGCTGGTCTTGTCATTGCTCTCTTCTCCTCCTGAATTTTCCTTCCCTGTCTCTGACTCCTGGGCCGGGGATATGTGTGTCCAGCTCCATGAGGAAGGGCTCTGGCTCCTGCAGGATATCCTTATCACCAAGGTCAGAGGCAATAAGTACAGATGTGGAGTTCAGTTCATCCTTATGGGATTCTAGCTTATGCACATGGGGTTCCAGCCTGCTTGTGATCTCCCCTTCCTGACCACTTCCCTGGGGGCTTCAAGTTCTAGCAGTGGACTGAGACAGCCTTGCAGAGATGGCCTATCCAGTGTCTTTAATCACATAAGCCAAGTCCCTGTAGAACATGAATTATCTATTTATTCTGATTCTTGAGATGAACCCCATCCAATACAACAAGTAAGGGACTTTAGAGGCAAAATTCCTTTTAAAAAAGGGATAGGTGGAGAGGCTCACGCAAGATATAAAAATCAGCCAGCACAGATTATGGCATATAGTCAAAACTCAGTAAATTTCAGCCAATTTTAAATGGACAGGGTTTTTGTGAAGATGAAAGAATTAATGTTTGTGAAAATGTTTTGAGAACTATGAAATACTATTCAAATGCCAGTTTTTTTCTTTGCTACTTTAGAACTATTTTCTAGTTTTGTTATTTTTTTAACATCTTTATTGCAGTATAATTGCTTTACAATGGTGTGTTAGTTTCTGCTTTACAATGAAGTGAATCAGCTATACATATACATATATCCCCATATCCCCTCCCTCTTGTGTCTCCCTCCCACCCTCCCTATCCCACCTCTCTAAGTGGTCACAAAGCACCGAGATGATCTCCCTGTGCTATGCGGCTGCTTCCCACTAGTTATCTATTTTACATTTGATAGTGTATATATGTCCATGCCACTCTCTCACTTCATCCCATCTTGCCCTTCCCCCTCCCTGTGTCCTCAAGTCCATTCTCTACGTCTGCGTCTTTATTCCTGTCCTGCCCCTAGGTTCTTCAGAACCTTTTTTTTTTTCTTTTTAGATTCCAGATATATGTGTTAGCATATGGTATTTGTTTTTCTCTTTCTGACTTACTTCACTCTGTATCTGGTTTTCATTATTTCTCCACTTAGTGATGTTACTTATATTATGTAATATGGACAGTAATATGGACAAAATCTCTTGATGTATCTGAGGAGACAAGTTCTAATTCTTTCAGATTAGTAACATGTCATTTGGAAAACATATTTCTGTACCAGATGCCACCTTCTGTGAACTCCACCTGTGTGCTCTGTTTTGCTTGTGCTGAAGGCTCACACATGTTCCCAGACCAATCACAGCATAGGCAGGGTATGCACGGCTGCCTCCTGTCTACTTCTCCTTCCCCCAGTGGGACATGAAATGAAGCCCTGTTTCCCGAACTGGCATCCAATGGCCAGATCCCACTGTTGGGCTCCTACTCCATGAACCAAATAGTCTTGTTTCCAAACACACTTGATAGCTAGTGTCCTGGGAGAGCTGTGGAACCAGTCACACTCTTTCTTCTCTCCAACAAGGGATAAACCCACCATCTCCAACCCAGTCCCTTCTGTTTCATTCTTTGCCTGCTATTCTACTTCCAACAAATACTCCTATTTGGGCTGGGGTCCTGGGGCCATCCTCCCCAACCCACAAGACCTGACATTTTGTTGTCTTCTTATGGTGACTCTCCTGGAATGACTGCTATCTCCCACTAGGCTCTAGAGGATTCCACTGCTGTCTTTGCAGCCACAGGATGGAGTGACCTGGCACAGTCTACTTCTAGAATTAGGAATGAGACCACTCTGCCCCTTGGGGATTGTGACCGGTCCATTCAGGTGCCCTCTCCCAATGCAGCCCAAGAGGCCAGGTTAGTCCTCTCGAGTTAACTCTCCCTCCACTCGGCCGCAACCTACCAGATGGAACCATAATGCCTTAGATCCCGAGTTTACGTTAGTTACCTTAGTTTTAGTCTCCCAACCTAGAAAGACACCGGAGGTAGCCCCCCAGGGAGGTGTCTGTGCTTCAGGAAAAACATTCAGTGATTGATCCTGATTCAAACCAACCAACCACAAAGGACATATTTAAAACAATCAGGGAAATGTTAATATGGGTATTAGATGGTATGAAGGGAACGATTGTTAATTGTTTTGGGTGAGATAATTGCAGCTAACAGTTAGAGATTTATGTTGAACTACTTACAGGTGAAATGATATGGGATTTGTTTTAAAATAATGCAGAAAAAAATAAATGGGGGAAAGAGATTAAAACAAGATGGGCAAAATGATGATAATTGTTAGATCTGGGTAAGGGTGTGTGGGGTTCAAAAAACTATTCCCTCTATAGCAGAAATTAACACAACATTGTAAATCAACTATACTTCAACTTAAAAAATTTAACTGTTCTCTCTATATTTTGTACTGATCGAAATTTTCCATGTTAAATTTTTTGTTGTTGTTGTTGAAAACATACAGAGACTCTCTACCTACAGCTGAGTTTCTACCCTATCAGTGCTTGTGAGGACCCCCAACTCCAGGCAGGAAATAGGAATCCAAAATGGACAGAGAAAATCTGGGTTTTCTCCCAGAAAAATGCACCAGGAGTGAATGAACACAGAATCCTGGAGTTCTCTTTTCAGCTTACTCTCCCTGGATTCTAAAACCTGCAAGTTATTGACCAACTTTTAGTGGCTACATCCAAGACTATCAGACTCTAAGTGGAAGTAAAGGCTAGAAATAAGAATGCACAAAGCAGTTCAGATTTTTTTTTAACAAATTTCCTTTTAGTATGTCTTGAAATATATGTGTAATATCATAAATGTATTTACAATGAAAGAGTAATTACTGTTTGAGGAAGCACTGAAACATGCTATCAAGTTCAAATTGCCCTCAAATGTTAATAAACATATAGGCAACAAAAACTACTATCCATATTAGATTTGACCATTAATATGAAATAGAACCCCAACCTACACTGTCAAACAAAATTTTTCACTCTTTCAGATTATATTGTTACCCAGTAAAAATAGCAGTTCATTTTGATTCCTAATGGAGTTTTCAAGGGGTCCTAAGCCAGAGTTAGGATTTCCAAAATCATCCTGAAAAATTTCACCTCGTCTTTCTTAATAGATATCTAGCTTCAACTTTCTTACACAGTGTTGGAAACTCACCCTGCACAGTGGATGGTATATGTGCATGGAAATCCTCATTTCTTTTCCTGTGAGATGACAGTCCAATTACGATACCATCAGCCCCTCTTGCCCAATGGTCAATGAGTCATTCAATCAGCAAATAGGTATTGAATTGCTATGATGTTTCAGGCACTTCCAGAGGCAGAGGCTTTAAGGAAATGGGCATATTCCGTGACACAGTAATGAAAGCTAACATTTGAAGCATATTTTTGCAGTTTACAAAGTACAAAGAATAGAACTCTCTTACTATCTGAGCGAGTCTCTGAATTGCAGCTTTCTCATCTGAAAAGGAAGGACAATATTATCACCCAGCTGAACAGTTTTGGGGAGTTTTTAGGTTTTTTGGTTTTTGTTGGGCTTTTTATTTTTCTTTTTTGGCTTTTATTCAAAAAATAAAATTGTTGAGCAACCGCTTTGCGCCAGGGGCCATATTTCTATTGCTATCACAGACAGTTGCTGTAATGATCCTATGAACTGTGATAGTACCTAGCACCCAGCTTGGCTGAGCGCAAGCCATTCACTACCCATTCACTAATTTCATTGGATTCTTTCCCGAGACCCCCTCCTGGCCCACGTTCCCAGCCTGCCTCTTGGGCAGTTAGTCAGTCTCCTTTCTGCCACTCTGCCTCAGGCTTTGAAGTCCAGTCCACCGTTGGAAGCATCCAATGCCAGAACAGCACCCTGATGGACCGGCCTCCCACCAGCACTGCCAACGTGACCCAGACCGGGTGGTAGGCTGTGGAACTGGAGCCAGGAGGAACCAGTCAGTTCCACTGTAGTGAATTAGACTAAAACTTTTAACTGCTTCTGATGCTGCTGAATTCTTGGGAACCACTTGAATAAGTAATGCTTTGTGTTTTCTCATTCTTGGCAAGGCTGACCCCCAAAGAGGGCTCCCTCAGAGCCTACAAGGGGGATGGGGGCGGGGAGAGGCTCTGAATGGCTAGGCAGGCTTTCCCATTGGAAACCAGGAGTCCCACCCCTCAGCCATTAGTAACAACAGTCCCCATTTTCCCCATCACATTGTCTTAGTTCTCACTTCTGACCAAGGAACCCCATTAATTTTCTGTGATGTACATTCCAAATGCCATCACCTCGGTTCTTTGAAATTCAAAGAGCTGGATTAATGAACCACAAACTTCAAGCAAATTGGCTGTGTAATCCATCACATCTGACCGTAGCTTTGCCACTGCCTCGAATTCCAAAGAATGGCAGAAATTTCCCAGGCTGCTTTTGAAAATGAGCACAGAAGCCTGAAACAGCAGCCTATGGTGCGTTCATCCTTTCTAGAAACGTTATGTGTCTTCTGTGTGCTGGAAATTAAATGGTCTCATTCTCCCCCTGGTATTTTATTGTTACAAATCTAACCTGTTCAAATGTTATATTAAATTCCAGTCTTTTCCAGAATAATCTACATTGAATTCCTCATTCCGCCAACTATTCAAAATATCCCTCTTGGCAGAAAAGCTATGTGAATTGCAAACTCTTTTAGATTTTGTTGAAGTCTTAAGAACACTACTTACCCATGTACTCAACTGAGGCCCTTTTATTCCATTTCATTTCCCCGAACTCCTTTCATATAATGTCAGAGTCACAAAAAGCCAGGAGCAGTGACTGGCCACAGTCATTCACCTTTCCTTCAGCGGTGAAAATGGCATTAAAGTCCACAAATGAAAAAATATATATCAAACTAATTACCGTCTTTTCCTCCAAAGCAAAAGATAATTAACACCATTCTTTTGGACATAATGCCATTTATTTCACATAAGGGGGTTTTTATGTGCTCAAAAATGATGGTGTTTAATACATGTGAATCAAAGCCCAAATTAGCTAATTAACTGATGTGTCTGAGAATGAAATGCAGAATCCATATGCTGTGAAAATTGTCAAAAGCACAGAAGAAATGTCCTGGCAGGTGAGACTAGTTCAGAATTTCTCTGCTGGTGAAACAAAAGATGCTTTTTTTTTAAAAGCACCATAGCATAAAACTTTGGTTAGCTGGGATGGTCAGGAAATGAATCATTGCTGGATTGTTAAGTTGTCCAGAGAGCTAAAGGCAAGGTTTTTTGTTTTGTTTTTTTTGTCCACACCACGCAGCATGTGGGATCTTAGTTCCCCCACCAGGGATCGAACCCGCACCCTCTGCATTGGAAGGGCAGAGTCTTAACCACTGGACCACCAGGGAAGTCCCTGAAGGTAAGTTCTTTAAGTAACCAAAGTTTTTTGTTTATTTTAACCATTTCCCTATTAACATGGCTTGCTCATTTAGAGTCATCACTATGAACACCAAAAATTATTTACTAAAGACCTAGGGACTATGAATTGGGAGGTTTTTGTCCCTTCATTAAGTTGCCCCAAATGGTGCTGGATGTGCCCGAGGATGATCTGAAACCTGAATTCTCTGTGTCCTGACTCTCAGGTTGGGCTCTAGAAGACTGAGTCTCAGACAGTTGACATGATGCTGGGGTGACGTCCAAGGTGTCATTTCTGATGAGGAAGTATTTACCTTCCCCAAATTCCTGACCTTCAGTAAGAACTGGTTAAGTTGTACATCATGTAGAATGTATGCAAACTAAAGGCTCCCATCATGTTCTTTTTTGCAAGAAGAAACACCTGCAGAGATCGTTTCTTTAATAGTCACCATCATCTACAGGGTGTGATGGGGAATCCCAGTCCTAACTAATCCAATCTTGAGTTACAGAGGAGAAAAGACAAAATTAGATTCTCAAGTAGAGTTTACTGGCTCTGGCAGTCAAATGCCTCACTGAAAATTCTAGAAAACCACAGGAAAAGTCCAGGCTGACAGAGAAAACTGACAACATCAATATCACTGAAATGTTACCAGGTAACACTTCAGGATAAACTGATCCATGAATTTAACTACTGGTATAACATCTCTGTGTTTCTGATTTGTAAAACTTTTTAGAGTGCCAAGTTCTAAACATTTATATCTGGACTTCAGTGTGTATAAATTTTCCAGAAACCTGAAGCTGTTTAAAGTGATTACAAACATTTTATCTTTCCCATTTTTGGGGGAGGTCAGTACATTTCAAAACACATCATGTGGTTTCTTGCCTGCTTAACCAAGAGATGCAGGGCCTCAATTTTTCTTCTCTCAGGGTCACGGGCATACCTATGCACACCTTGTACTTGATCACAGAGCAATGAGACAGTGTTCCTTGGGATTTTCTTCCCAGTTGGGTAACTTTAGGAATATTTCTGAATATGTTTTTATCTGTGAAATACAGAACATAACAGTACCTACCTCAGAACGTTAGTGTGACGTTAAAATAGACAATGCAAGTAAACAGACAAGCATGATGTACCCACTAAAAGGAAGATGAACTTTCTTGGCCTCTATATCAATTTATCCTAGATTCTGTGCCTTCTCTAGTTCTTCTGTTTTCTCCCTGATCATGTAGCTGTCATCCAGCTCTTTTCATGTTTCTGGACTACCTGCTCCTTTTAATTTTCCATTTCATATTTACTGTGGGTTGCCAAAATAAAATGCAACTTCTTAGAACCGTGTGTAAAGCAAGAGAAAATAGGCCCTGAATTAGGGCCTCTCCTCTGCCCTAAAATCCTTCCTGAGAGACTTTATGATAGTTATGTCCGGTGGATACTGGATAGTAGTCTACTTCCCTTTCCCAGCAGCCGTGTCCTGGATGGCTGTGATTTCCACAAGTCTGACCCATCAGGTATGATAAAAGACCATGTCTCCATGTCATCTTCCCAAAACATTCCTCACATGATCAATCTTGCCCAAGAATTAGGACCTGGAATCAATGCATACTAATGAAACATAGAATTTTTTCAAAATGTTGTAGGTTAAAGGAAGTCCAAAATTTTACCTATGCAGTATTTTTTATATAAATTTATTTATTTTATTTATTTATTTTTGGCTGCTGGGTCTTCGTTGCTATGTGCAGGCTTTCTATAGTTGTGGAGAGCAGGGGCTACTCTTCATTGCGGTGCATGGGCTTCTCATTGTGGTGGCTTCTCTTGTTGTGGAGCACAGGCTCTAGGCGCATGGGCTTCAGTAGTTGTGGCATGCGGGCTCAGTAGTTGTGGCTCATGGGCTCTAGAGCACACAGGCTTAGTTGCTCCACAGCATGTGGTATCTTTCCAGACCAGGGATTGGACACATGTCCCCTGCATTGGCAGGGGATTCTTAACCACTGTACCACCAGGGAAGTCCACAGTATTTTTTGTTAAAGTACCTGAATCTAGTCAAACTCTTTTTCTTAGAAGGGAGGAGAAACTATTATAAATTGAAAGAGATATAAGAGCTGGACCAACGAAATGCAGTGTGAATACATTGTTTGAAATCTAATTGGAAGAATCGAACCAAAAGAATCAAAGCATTTTGGGACTTCCCTGGTGGCGCAGTGGTTGGGAGTCTGCCTGCCAATGCAGGGGACACGGGTTCGAGCCCTAGTCCGGGAAGATCCCACATGCCGCGGAGCAACTAAGCCTGTGCACCACAACTACTGATCCTGCGTGCCACAACTACTGAAGCCCACGTGCTTAGAGCCTGCGCTCTGCAACAAGAGAAGCCACCGCAAAGAGAAGCCCACGCACAGCAATGAAGACCCAACGCAGCCAAAAATAAACAAATAAAATAAATAAATGTATTTAAAAAAAAAGAATCAGAGCATTTTGATACAATCATGGAGCATTAAACACGAAAGAGGTATTCTATGATATTAAGGAATGATTGTTATTTTTGTTGTGATGATGATATTGTGGTTATTTTTTTAAAATCTTTGTCTATTGAAGATACATACATATATATTCACAGGTAAATGATATGATAATTGTTATTTTTGGTGAAGATGATATTGTAGTTATATATATATATACATATATATTAAGTCTTTTACTATTGAAGATACATACAGATAAATTCACAGGTGAGTGTTACAATGCTTAGAATTTCCTATATAGCTCTCCAGCCAAAAAATAATGTGTATGTGTGTGTATGTTTGTGTTAAAGGGATAGAAAATGAAAATAACAGGATATTGATAGGTCTCGAAGCTGAGGAAGGATATGTAGGGATTTATTATACTCTTCTCTTAACCTTTTGTAAGTTTGAAATTTTTCCAAATGAGTCTTTAAATTTATAGGCTGATACATTTTTAGAATTTCATCTTAGCTCACACATTAAAGCACCATGCTCCCTGGGATGGAAGGCCAACCAAGCCTTCCATCATCACTCATTTAGCACCTACTGTGCCCCCAGCCAGGCAGCTCTGAGACATCGAGCTCATTAGCAACCATTCCTAATGTAGCCTTTGACAGTTGGATGCATTTCTTTTTATCTAATCAATTTTGCAAAATCATGATCACCATGAGATTCTTATTTGAGGTTAGCACAATTTGAGAAACAATTCAATGTGTCATTTTTGACCTTGTATCAAATTGCAAGTATTTTAAATTAATATATAGACACATATAAAGGCAGCATCAATTGTTATTAACTAAGTTAATGAAAATTTATACAATGAAACAGCTCACCTCTCTCAATCTTCTTTGGCTTCAGTTCCTTTGGTCTTTCCAATCTGTTAAGCACCGCTAAGGCTATTTTTGGAATCCCTCATTACTTCCAAATAAAGAGTCTCAGTTCTTTAATACTTTGAGTCTAGCAAAAACAGCATGTACCTGAGAATCAGGAAATAGAAACTCATGCCCAAGACTCTGCCAGCATGAAGTTTGTGACTTGAGAAAGTCACTTTTCTGCTCTGAGTCTTGGTCTCCAAATGTAGGAAGTAAGGCTAATTGTACCTGTCACACATTTTATAAGGATTATAGAATATTATACCGACCCCTATATTATGAGGATTACGCAAAAATATACAAGACGTGAAAAGTAATGTTTAATCACTTGAGAGGCAGGAACTGACACCTCAAGACACCTGAGACCTCGGTTCAAGCCTTCCTACTCTCACAGCAAAAATATCCATGCCCTGGGCCACCTTCATGTTCATTTGGATACTGGAGTTCTTGTGCCTTTGAGAACACCGTGAGGGATAGATACAGCAGCAGCATGTCCTAGAGGCATCTGGGGTGATGCATGGCTAGTCTTACACCCAGTTATCCCCAGAGATGGTTAAACAACATTCCCCCACCATGTTCTTCACCTCGGCGACCAGTGATGGTGCCTCACTGCAGCACTGCAACTCAGTGAGGACATATCAGAATTCCGGGGGGTGTCTCTGTATAAGCTCCCCTTGATAGCACTTCTCTAAGACTTCCTTTGTTGTATAACGCCAGTACCGCTGATGCAAACTATCAAAGGAAATACATCTGCCCCTCACATCCCGCACCAAGTCTATGACCGTAGTGCATTCAAGCAACAGACACAAGCATTCACCCCAAGACCATTCTCTATGGGCAAGGAAATCCAATGATCCAAATAAGAGGGGGTCAGGAAAGGGAGTGAATGTCTTATCTAACAGGATCATGAAAACCTTGAAAGTGGCACCCAGGAGGACTGGAGGGGTGTTAAGGATGAATAGAATATTGTATAAAGATGAATAGTGGCCGTCCCTGCAGTGTTGAGTTAAACCAGTGGCCAAGAGCCACCTCGGATAACTTCCCTGGAAACTCAGCCTCATGAGCTGAGCCCTAAAGGACATGGGTAGGCAGGTGGCCTCGGACCTTCCAGTGAATGAGTCTAGAATAAGTGTCAGTGTCTCAGAGCCCACATCTGTTCGCAACACCAGCCTTGAGTCAGCCCTGGTTTGCCCACCCCAAGGCCACCCTCCTGTCCCAGCACCCCCAGGCCTTACACAGCCTCCCAGCGCCCCCTTCCCCTGCCTGATGGGGTGAGATCACTGTGATCTGAGAACAATTCCTTCCACATACATGATACTGGATTTCGGTTCTTTCTAATAAACAGGAGCAGATCTCTACCGGGTCAGGCTGCCCCTTCCCATTCTCACTCTGAATTAGACTTAGAACCTTACAAAGTTGGAGGGGTCTCTAAGAGACCAGATCCCTTGTATCCCTTGGCTCTGTTCTGCTCAGACCCTGAGCAAAAGTCTCGCCATCCCCTCCTCAAACATGAATAATTCCATGTGCATTCTGGTTGCTCTCCAAAGCTTTCTGTGTAGCTTCCCTCCCTGGATTTTCGGTACGCACAGAGCAGTGTTGAAAATACCCAGTCGCAGCTGCGATCTGGGCATTTGGAGAGCTCTGGGTTCCACATAGCAAGGTGGGGCGATGGATGGGGCCCCAGACTAGAGCGCATCTGATGAGCTGGAATGAATGCACGGCACCCTCCAACCTCCCGACTGGAGCGGAACTGTGCAGTCAGAGAACCAGATCGGAGTCGGAGGCAGCTCCAGTTCTGATGAGCCTGGGGTCAACTTCCGCCTGGACACCCAAATGAAGGGCACAGGGAAGAGAAAATCTCCATGGGGACATTTTGATCCTTAGGCAGACAGCCAATGAGGAGGCTTCTCTGATGCAAAGAAAATGTGGAGCACAGGCTGCTGCTGCAGAATGCAGGTCCAGAACCTCCCCTCCCATTCCTGACACCTGAACCCTCACCTTGCCCACCCCCTCCCTTTAGAGTAAGAACCTCAGCTGGCAGAGTTAATTACAGACCGAGCCGCTCCTGTTGCAGCCTCTTCCCTGTCCGTTCTACACACTGGGAGGGGGTAGAGGATGCTTTCTTCCAGTATCAGTCCCCAAATAGATACTCTCTATACAAACATCAGTTAGAATTTTTTTTATCATAGCAGGTATGATAAATAAAACTTTTCCACCTTACGTGTGATGTTGGGGTTTTTCTCCAAAATTAAAACCCATGGGGACAGATCTCCCCACAGTGTGCTGAGGGCAGTGAAAATGCCCATCATACCCTCATGTGGCCATGACAAACGATGGACAGCAAATAAACTCACAGACAACACTGCCAAATCACCTCTCCCCTGCTTCTCTGAGGGCAGCATCTCCATTCCTGAGCCTCTGGATGGCCATTCCCAAACTCACCATGAGCTGGAAGGATGCAAACATCTCCTGGCCCCAAGGGAGAGAGGCTGGGGTAACTCTGACATTTCAGGCAGCCAATTCAAGAGTCACCAAATCCCAAATCTCAGGGCTCCTCGGGTGTCAGAGGATGTCTATCAAGATAAAGAATCTGCAGAGTAGCGGGCAAAGAGGTAAAGCCTGGGAAGAACAATTTCACCACGATTTTAGTTATGGCTGGGAGAATGCCACAGCATCGTCTAATTGGTGTTAACATTTCATTGCTCCCAAAATATTATTGGGCGAGCATTTTGTCTGGTTTCCTTAAGAAGACAAAAGAAATAGAAGCAGGGTTCACCACTGAAGAAGTTTGCATTTGGCTGGCCAGGAAAAAAGACCCAGGATTAGGTAAAAACCAAAGGTCAAACATCATAGTAATCCCTGTAAGGTCATTGGGAGGTCTGTGAACCAGACTAGAAAAAGATGCATAAAGAGAAAGCTTGAGCTCATTCAGAGCTAACACTTATTTAGCTATTACTATGTGCCATGCCATATGGTAAATTCCTCACCAGCCTTTGAGAAAGATACTGTTATTATCTCCATTTTACAAAGGAGTAAAAGACACTTAGAAACATTGTCACCAAGGGTCAGCTAGGCCACGATGAAATTAGGCATCATCCAGACCTCTCTGATTCGAAAGCCTGTTTCTCTAACCACCATATTATTATTACTCAGTCTCCCATAATGTTACCATCCTCCAAGAGGCCAAAGGGGAGAGTGAAAGGGCTAAAATGGAGTTGAAGGTAGAAGAGGGGAAGAGATTTGCACAAAGAGATGGTGTCCTGTCCTAGTTTGAAAGCAAGCATTTCCTTTCTAACTACAATGACCTTCATTTTTTTCCCTGTGCTCATCTACGTTTCCAAAATTTCTCTGATGAACACATAAAGGTGTATAAAAAATTGCAGGCAATATTGTATTAAAATTGTCAGTGGGGCAGATTCGGAGAGCTTTTAAGCAGAGGAATCAAGGTTCGTAACATTCTGCTAATGGCATCACTTCATATCATGGAGGAGAACACTGGGGTCCCAAAACAGGAGATGCCTTGCTCAGTGACACAGCAAGATGAGGGCAAAGGGGTGAGAAACCAGGGATGTACCTGGTGGGGGCTTTTCCCATCTCACCGTGTTTTGCTGAATTTTTCCAACAGGGAAGCATCAGGAAGCCAGGGACAGTTCAGGAAGATGAGCAGGGTGGCAGAGTGGAGGGTAGAACGGAACTGGGAGCAGCTGCCAGGAGAGAAACTACTGTAAGAAAGGGATGGCCAGGTTCCAGACTTGGCCTCAAGCGGGAGGCTTAGGGACAAGGGGCAGCGAAGAGAAAATGTCAGACCACAGTGAAGGAAGGCATGACAGAACCCAGAAACCAGGTGTGTCTACAGCATGAAAGAGTGACAAGGGTGAGAGATGTATGTTCTGGAATAGAAGGCAGTGGTGCAGTAGTTGACCTTCCTGACTGGTCTATGACCCAGATATCAACCAATGTTGAACTCCAAAATCCTGAAAGCCAAGAGCAGAAGCACCTGCTGCTTCCCAGTCTGCCTCCACTGCCACAGTTCAGGATACTAAATTGGCAGTTCTCAACATTTCCCTTCAGCTACACGCCCGACATTTGTTATTTCCATATACATGCCCCTCAGATTTTGATGAAATCATAAAAAAAAATTTGTGGAAGTAAAATGCTACCCAATATTTTATTGTTGCAGCTATTAGAAGAAATTTCACTGTGGGAAGTGGCTGTTGTAAGATAGTCCCTGTGGCTCCTGGTGTGTTATCTGTACCCCAGACCATTTTTCTCCAGTTCAAGAATGTACATCAGAACATAAGTCAGTAAGTTTTCATAGAGACATAATCTTGAATCTAGCTCAATTTATTGAAAAAATGATAAGCATTGATTCTTTCACTGTTGTTACAATGAATGACTTGTGAGCCCCACTCTACCTCATCAAGACTGTGTCTTTGGATGGCCCATCTGGGGATCCTTAACCTCCTAGCTATCCCCTGACCTCCTGACCACTAGGGGGCAGTTGCTTAGGCATTTTCCTAACCTGGACACTACATCGACCTCAGTCATTTTCTGACTTCCCATCTCCTGATAGATGCCTGACACTGTCCATCCCACCGACCCCCAACATTCTGGCTCCATGGATCCACCCTCCCGATCAGAATCATTGACTTTCTTCCATCAACTCATTTGCCCTGATCCTCAACCTCTCCACCCACTCCACCTTGGGCAGGGATAGTATGGCATCATATGGATTATTCAATATTCTCCATGACATAGTCATTAGTAAGATGGTAAGGGGAGATATTGGTTAATGAAAGAAAGATACAGTAACAGGCAACAGAGAAGCTAGAGCTACAAAATGGCTAAAGGGAATGAAGATAAGAGAGCTTGCAAAACAGTAAACACATAGACTGCAGGCTCCCACCCCCACACCTACCTTCTCAAGGGTCATCCCCACATATGACACTCATGCTCTTTCCATAACAGTTTCTCATGCGGCCCCTGGTCTGCCGTGTTACTCTGCTCCAAACAGCTGTGCTCTCACTTTACTTCCCCGGCAGAAATAATTAGGTGAACAATGCATAGCTCAATTCCCTTTGTCCAAACACACTTTAACAATTTTTATATGGTTTCACCCTAACCAACAGCCAATACTCCCCCAGCGCTACTCACTGCTCAGATGGCCCAGTCTCATTTAGATGTAACACAGAGAGAAATGGGATCCCAAATAAGAGGATTCTGTTTTCCAGGAAAATTATGGCTTTGGAGCTTGGAATAATTGATGGCCTTCAAGCAGAGATTTTTCCATTAGGAAACTGGAAATATGCTTATAGGAGGAATTTAAGAAGTCCCAGACATTATTATTAATATTATACTTATTTTATTCTTGTAAGCAAGAGAACCCTGGTATGAATTTATCAAAACTTTCCAAGACCTGTTCACGCAATGACCATATTATCCCAACTGAACTGACCATTAAATATACTTCTGGGAGCAAGAGGACAGAATATTTGAATTCAGGAAGGGTCTTAGGCATAAAAAAGTTAAAGTATATAACTTTTATATCTGTGATCTGAGCACATTTTCCCAACCATTACACAGGGAGAAATTTCCTGGCATAATCATTATTGTCATTTCCTTCAACTGTTGAATTAACACTTCAGATTTCCACCTTCCACAGTCTTTAAAGGAGGAAGCCATATGTACTCACCACCTGAATTATGTAATTTGTAGCTTGAAATCAGTCTTTCTTCCTTTTCTTTGATTGATTTTTATGTCTAAGCAGATTTTTTCGGACACTCTTTAACTTGAATCTGAATCATGGAGCCTGAGAGACCCAGCCAGGTGATGAAAGGGAGAGAGAGTCGCACACCAGATTAGAAAGCTTTTCCCTTGTATTCTGTCCCATCAGCAATAGCCCACGCTCACTTCACAAGAGACCTAAGGAACACGCTGAAATAAGAAGGAAAACATTCTTTCATAGGGAAGGATGATCTCACGCAAAGTACCCCTCAGATCACTCCCACTTAAGGTGTTTGCTTAACTGTGAGACAGATGTAAATGAATCGGGGGGAAATTGGATCCACGATTGGACCTCAGAAATAAGATCATCACTGTTGTTTTACAGATGAGTAAAACAGGGTCATGGAGGAAAGGCAGGATGTTTGTGCGAGTCAAGGACCCGTGATCACAAAACATCCCCTGCCCCTCCCCAATCCCAATAACTACATCACTTATTCATCCTTCATTCACTCAGTGTTTATTAAGCATCTAATAGGCACCAGGCCTTCATAACCACGATGTGGTTGCTACTGAGGAAGCTGCTGGACTAACAGGGGAGAGAAACACACAACTGCCGGCCCTGTGAGGACAGTGGATTTGAGCCCAGCGGGTCACAGCAGGGAACGCAGATGGAAAGCCATTGCAGTGACCTCTGGGAGCAGTGATGAGGGCCTAAGCCCTGATCATCACAACAGAGAGGAAGGGAGGAGCTCAAGAAACATTTCGCAGGTAACATAGCAGACTTGCTGATTGACGGGATGAGGGAGGTAATGCCAAGGGGGCTTTTGAATGCAACCCCCCAACCCGGAATTTCCTTGTCTTGAGTGTCTGGTCACTTAAATAAGAATTGGGATGTAGTGAGGAAAATTGGCAGGTTATCCAGAATTAAAGTTAAAATGGGAAAAGTAAGAGAGAGCCACACACAAATACCGTGAAAGGGGACAGGAAGGAGAGATTCGCTCCAACTGGGAAGGCTTCCTGACAGAAGTGACCTCTGGGGCTTCCCTGGTGGCGCAGTGGTTGGGAGTCCGCCTGCCGATGCAGGGGACACAGGTTCGTGTCCCGGTCCGGGAGGATCGCACATGCCGCGGAGCGGCTGGGCCCGTGAGCCATGGCCGCTGAGCCTGCGCGTCCGGAGCCTGTGCTCCGCAACGGGAGAGGCCGCAACACTGAGAGGCCCGCGTACCGCCAAAAAAAAAAAAAAAAGTGGCCTCTGAACAGAGTCCTGAAAACAGAGTGGGATTTGAAGAGGTGAGAATGGGAGGGCAAGGCATTCTGGGTAACAGCCCGAATGAGCAAGAGGAAGAGTGTTTGGGGGATGAAGTGGAGCCCAGTGTGGCCCAAACAGAGGATGGGAGGGATGCACCACGGGAGGCATACCCGGCTATGGCGCCCACATCCCGTGTGGGGTTTCAAAAGCCAATAGGAAGGGTTTGGATTGTCCCCTGGGCAGGGGGGTGAGCAGGAAGGTGACAAGATCAAAGCAGAGCTTTGGAAGATACTTCCCCAATTTTTTCAGAGTTAGTGAGATTTACATCATCTTTCTGAGCCTAATCCAAAAGCAGAGGAGTCAATTCTACTGCTTTAGAGGCTTCAAAATGAATAGAAATGAAATTAAATAAAATCCTTTCCACATTCCTCGAGTTGGCGTCTCTCCAAAAAGAGCAGATAGAAAGAGGGAGCAAGGATAATCTTTGCCCTTTTACACTGCACAGTGACCAAGCTGCCCCACGGAGCTTCCTAGGTGTGTCTCGGATAAACTGATGGACATAAAGGAGTACCTAGTGACCAAAGAGACAATGTCCACCCTCCGAGGAAAGGGAGAGCTTTTCGGAGAAGGCGGCGTGAGGAGGTGGCCTTCTGGAGTCCTCTGACAAAGACTTGCAGGTGGAGAGAGGGGGTGGGGTGGAGGAAGACATCGCCTCGCTTCTGGCAGTCCTGGCTCCATCCAGGGAAGGAGCTGGCCAGCGGACAGGGGCCTCATGGCACTGAATTGGACCCAGCCAGTTGGCACTGGATTTGTGCAAGTGAGATGCAGGATTACAAAGGAAGGGAATGAAGTATCTGGGATGAGAAAAGCCCTGGGAATCCTGCAGAATGGAATGCAGTAAGTGCCTCAGTGCCTGGTGTCCTAGCACAGGTTGCACCCCAAATCCAAAGTCTGGCATCCTTGAGGTCACCAGCCAAGTGAAACTGACCCACTTACCTGTCAGTCTCTCTTCCTTAATTTGAGACTCCCTGGCAACAAGGACCTCCAAGACTGGTACCTGGTCTCCATCTTGGTGTTAGACCTCACACAGCACCTGTCTGGTAGAAGCCAGACAGACTGGCTGACTCAGATGGCGAGAGAGAGGGAGCTGGGCAGGAAGGTGAGAGCTGTGAACAAATTATGCCAACAAATTAGTGTCTGTTAGTAATGGGTAACTTTAACGAATCATGTCAATACAAAATATTCTACTGTAATCCTAGTTACATGTGTATGTATATATATATATATGATTACATACATACATACATATATATACATACATATGTGTGTATGTATATATACATACATATTTGTGTGTGTGTATATATATATATATATATATATGACAAAGTGATTAAATTATGCTATTTCTTAGTCTATTTTTTTGTCCAAATCTTAATTGCTGTTTTGGAGTAGTTTCTTTATTAGGCTTTATAATTTTTATGGGAGTAAATGCTGCAAACCCTGTAGTGGAGTTTGGAATTTTTGCACACCCACTGCATCATCGACTGTTTGTACTCCTGGCAACTGTGACCCAGTTTCCTTTTATGAACATCAATTTGCCCTAATTTGCTTGTTGGAACCATCAACCAGAATGACATCCTCTCCCCTGGCTGAAGGGTTGGGGCCATCATCAAGGCCAGACAAACTAACTCTCTCTCTTTGGGGACTTGGTGTCAGGCAGAGTGATACAAGGAAAGAAATAAATTATTAGACTTTTATTAAAAAGAATATCAACTTTATACTTCTCACACAAAATAATTCATAATATTTAAAAATAACAAAAACAAAAACAGTGATGCCACATCACTCCTGAGCCTGCAGGGGAATTGTTAGGAGGACTGTGATAGCCAAAATCACAGACAGGGAATGAGGGTGCCAGTGACTCAAGTGCTGTGACTCAGCTCTGTACTGTGGAGAGATCGAGGGGCCGGGAATATGGCCACCCTCCCTTTCTTTCACCTTCCTCCTGCCTAAAACTTTGTGATATAAGCCAACAAAGTCTTAGTCACTGATTACATGGGGATAGAGAAAGTCATAGAAGGACTTGTCTATATCTAGACAAGTTATAATCCTTGTCTTTTGTATTCATTCCTACCACATCAGGCGTGATGAATATACGTATTATACAATTTAATACAACAAACCCACCATGTAGGGTCTATTATGCACATTTCAGAATATAATTGGGGAAATAAGGCACAGGAAGACCACAATTCCCTAGCCAAATTCTGACATGAGTGTAGCACACCACAGAAATAATTCTGTCGGTAGATGAAGTTGTTTGGCCATTGGGGTTATCTTATAGCCCATAGGGGTTCTTTGTAGATACAATGTGCTAAGTAAGCATTTATCCATAAAACCCTAACATATTAGGCACAAAACAATAAAACAAACACACCAGGTTTTATTAACTATTGGGTAGTTAATAGGAAATTAACTAACCAGTACTCAGAGATTAATATTGAAGGCAACACCACACACTGGGCTGCATACTGAACTTACGATTCACAAGAATGAATGTCCTCATGTCTGTTATATCTCATAAGGAATAGGAGGATAGAGTAACTGCTGGGCATGGGGGTAATATATGGGCTGGCCCTCTGATGTGCCACTGTCCCCTTGTCAGCTGCTCATATCAGAGTCCTGGCAGGGGGATCATATTTGAAGGCTGGGCCTGAGGGAGTGGCACCTTCAGAAATGCCAGGCCTATTTCCTTAAGTGATAAGAAATATTCAGAGACTTCCCTGGTGGCACAGTGGTTAAGAATCCACCTGCCAATGCAGGGGACACAGGTTCGACCCCTAATCCAGGAAGATCTCACATGCCGCAGAGCAACTAAGCCCACGCGCCACAACTACTAGAAGCCCACACACAGCAACGAAGAGTAGCCCCTGCTCGCCGCAACTAGAGAAAGCCCGCGCAGCAATGAAGATCCAATGCCGCCAAAAAATAAATTAAAAGAAAAAATAGAGAAATATTCAAAACCTTTGGTTCCTTCATCCCTACGGAAGTGCCTGTCAGGTAAGTCCTGGATTCCTATTGTTTACTAATCCAGACTCTCCGGCCTTCCCTGTGCACCTGTAAACTCCAGATAGCCACATACATTAGCCAGACTCAGTTTCTGTTGCTTGCAACCAAACACCTGCTTCCTGGGGGCCCCAAATTAGAACTAAATAAACAAACCATCAGGCTACCAATGGAGGCAACAGTCACCTTCAGCATATACTGTAATCTTGAACAGGTGGAACATTTAAGTCTCTAGAACACCCTTCTTTCAATCAAGAACCATCGAATGAGCACCCACTATGTTCAGCATCCCATGACAACCATTTTCAGAGAAACAGACAATAAAAAACCATTTTGTCCTGTACTACCTGCCCTGTTCTTGAACATTTCCTTCGGGTTACAGGGCCCACAGGAGCTGTTGGCACAGATTATGTTTCAGTCAGTTTTCCTGCAATTTGGTATTAAATAATTCCCTAAAACATGCTAAGTAGGGCAACATGCTGCTTTGATTGTTGTAACCCTCTTGTTGCAAGATTTTGGAACGTATTTTCTTGGAGGCTGAGTTGAGCAAACACAGACTACCTAAGGGGTTAGTATGGGAAGCACAGAATTGAAGTGTTTCTAGTGGGGATAAAAGTAATACACGTTTGAGCATTTCAGTCTAACAAAGTGGAGCACAGTGGAAAGGTGCAGGTTTTTCACGCTTTTAGTGACCATCATAATATTAGCGTCTTTTTCTTGAGTGCTTACTCACTATATACCTGCAGCTATTTTAGGTTCTTTTTATTTGTTATTTCATTTAATCCTCGCTAGTGGCTCTGAGACGTTGAGCAGGACAAGCAGGGAAGCAGGGATTTAAATTCAGGTCTTTCTCCATAAGAGAACAGACTGGTGGTTGCCAAGGAGGAGTGGGTTAGGGGAGGGATGGAATGGGAGGCTGGGGGTTAGCAGATGTGAGCTTTCATATATAGAATGGGTAAACAACATAGTCCTACTGTATAGCACAGAGAACTATAGTCAATATCCTATGATAAACCATAATGGAAAAGAGTCTAAAAAAAAAAGAATGTATACGTATGTATAACCGAATCGCTTTGCTGGATCGCAGAAATTAACACAACATTGTAATCAACTATACTTCAATTTAAAAATTGAAAATAAATCAAATAAATAAATAATTAATAAATTCAGGTCTTTCTGATTCCAAAGCCTAGGGCTTTCCCAGCCTCCCTAGATAATCCTCATAATAAGTGACTTTTTGTGATATGTGGTACCTCCAATTTGGTTTCATACAACCCTCTCTTTTTATAAATGAGAACAGTGAGGCCAGGGGGCTCTTGACTAGCATCAGAATAAGGACTAGAATTTGGGTGTCCTGAACCCCAAACCATTTCCCTTCCCACGACCTCACCCTACAAGAAACCCTCCCTAAATCCATCATGGTACTTATTAGCTTATTAGTCCTTTTTATTCCAATCCTACAAATAACAAAACTCATATGAGGCACACATGAACCCCCGTTCCTCTTCCCTTCTCCCCTATGTTTCTATCTTTGCAGCTTCTCCTTATTTGAATCACCTCCCTGTTCCTCCTGCCCTTTCGCCACAGCAGCTGTGGCAGGCCCGTTTTGGAGCCTGGAGTCATTCGGGAGTGACCAGGACAGTGGGAAAGCCAGAGAGAAGCCGAGCAGGGCTGGTTTCAAGGACAAAGGAACGGCTGGTTCCTGGTACTGGAGGTGGCCACTGCCAGACTGGCGAGGGCAGAGCAGGCCCTGGGGAGCGAGAGGGCGCAGACGTCTGGCTGCAACTGTGCAGCAGCCAGCAAGACTGGAGCCTGACAAGGCTTAACTGTCCCCCTAGCGCTGTGGATGGGATGAACAGGTGTCCCGACAGCTGATTGGGCAGCGAGGTTCCTAACAGGGACACGGGGCGGAGTCAACTGGGCAGGGAGTGGAGGTGTTTATTCCTAGATGGATAGGAACACTTGACCTGCAGCCAGTCAGAGGCTAAAGGCAGCATGACGAGGGGCAATGCTACTCAAAGAGTGGTCCTCACTTGAAGAGCATCAGCATCTCCTGGGAGTCTGTCAATATGCAAATTATCAGGACCCACCACAGACCTACCATATCTGTCAATATGCAAATGATCAGGACCCACCACAGACCTACCATATCTGTCAATATGCAAATTATCAGGACCCACCACAGACCTGCTTTTTCACAAGATCGCCAGAGGATCCCCATGCACATTAAAGTTTGAGAAATGCTGGTTGAGAACAGCAGTTCCCCAAGTGTGCTTCCCAAACCAGCAGCGGCAGCAGCTGAGAATTTGCGAGAGGCACATTGTCAGGCCCCATTCCCAGACCTGGAGGATGGGACTCAGCAAACCATCTGAACAAGCCATCCAGGTAGCTCTGAGAGGCACATTAAAGTTTGAGCAGCACGGATTCAGGGTATAGCTTATGCATTCTGGAACAAGGCAGTTTGGATGGATCTCCAGAAAGCTGTCCTGATTGCCGCTGGAAGAAAGTCCCAGGACACTGGCTCTAGACAGTTGTATCTCCTGCTCTCCCAGCCTCCTGACACACACTTACCCACAAAGATCAGATCCAAAATTTGCGCTTCCCTAGCTGACTCCGAGATTCCCAAATTTCACACCTGAGCCGGTTAGAGGTCACTGAATCAAGTAATTGGTCAATCCAAACTAGTGTAACATATTCAGGCAAGCTGGACCCCAAAAGAAAACAGATAAGCCAAGATAGGTAATCCAGCTGGGGTCTCCCTGTCCTTCAGAACCAGATATGACCAGTTAGAACTTCAGTCCTTGACCTGTAGAAATCCAGGTTCTTCTCCCAAGATTTCTGAGTGTTCCTGAAAAGTTTATAATCACAGCATCCCTTCCAGGTTCAAGTTCCTGTAGCTGAATCAGGTCAGCAGATGGATAACCTCACTCACCCTTGCATGCAGCCCCTTGAACCCCACAGCATGGATCTGGACAAGGGATCCAGTGCATTGGTGGTGCCTGTGGATTTGAAAAAAAACTCCCATTGGAAGTAGCAGACTTTCCAAAGGTCCTGGGAAAGGGGGTGTATGTCTCAGAAATGCAAATCATTTCTAACTGAGTAACATCATCCCCATTCTTAAAAGCCTCAGAACATACCATAATGCCCTGACACTGTCTCCTATCTCTTTTCACCCCCGTCCTATCTTCTCTCTGCTCCTCTCTTCCCCCCCAACCGCCCCCACCCCATCACCAAGTTGCTACTTATTTATAATGCAGAGAAATTTGTCTCTTGACTCTCACTAAAGTATGCCCTCATCTTCTATACCGAGTAGGATATTTTCCTAAATAAAATATTTTCTTTCCTAAGAGTAATTCCAGTGTCAACTAAACCAGACAGACAGACAGATGAACAGCACGAGTTTTTGCTCCACTAAAGCACACAGTCCCTCCGCCTTCCCGTTCTCTCCTTTGAAGAGTCTTCATCATCTCTTTTTGTCCCATTTTCTTAATCTAAATCTGAGATCACTTCTTTCATTGATAATAATTCTGGTTATTTTCTCTCCTTCCTTTGTCTGAGACCTCTTTCTTAGCTCCTTTATTTCATTACCCACATCACAGTCCAGAATTATACAGCTTTCATCTGCGAATCCTTTCTATGGCAGCTGGCAGCTTTATACAAAAGCCAAAATCTGGATATTCTTAGTGTAAAGGCTGGGGTTCCCTTCTAACATCGGGGGGCTTAGGAATCCCAAGTGGAAGGGAACTCTGTCTGCAATTCCCACTCTCCTTTTCATTCCCGACACCAGCCTCCTAGCTTAGGACCCTCACTATCCTTTCCTCGACTATTACAACAGCATCGTTAATGATGTCCCCAATTTGGTCCCTACTCCACCCACCACCTCCAGGTCCCCATGGACAGTCAGTCTCATGCTCACAAATCTTCAGTGGCTCCCAGTGGCCTATAGAACAACACTAACCTTCCCCCAGCTCAAGTCTCCTACTGAAATAAGAATGGAGTGTCAGAAGGAAGATGGGAAAAACAGAAAGCTGGACAGAGGAAGAGACAGCACTGATGTCTCAGCATGGAGGGAGGAAGAGGCAGAGCTGGTACCCACAGAGGACAGTAGAACTCAGGGTGCCAGCCATAAAGGTGACCCACAGGAGAAGGGTTTGAGATACCTGGGGCCACCTTGGCAGTCACTGAGAGTCAGCTCAGGAATCAGACCTCTGGGTACTCTTATTATAAAAAATCCGGAATAAGAGAACAAGTGGAGATAGATGTTGGACATGGGGTATGTAGAAAAATGAGCCAGGTCAAAGGCCAGTTTGCCAAGGGAATTTAACCCGCACTCTCTAATGCAATGACTCCATTTTGTCTTGTTATACTCCCTTGAGACAAAGAGCTATATGAATGGCCAGCTTTGGGACCTTATTTCCAGAATAAGCTCCACTTGGTTCACTCCTTCACCTGAACATAGTGTAAAGGTTTTATTTAGCAACCGTATTTGTGCCTCTTTCTTTTGGTTGTCTACCTGTGGCCCGTGCTTCGGGACCCATGCTGCCCCAGACAGAAAGCTCTCCGAGGTCAGGTACTCCACCTTATGGGTTAAATTGCTGTGTGTGGCCCTGTTTCAGCCCATGAACTGTACGGCATCATTTAGATTTTACTAATGAAGGCCTGGGAGCAGCCAAAGGAACCATCTGAGGGGCTGGGAAGATGCTAGTTAAGAAGAGCCTTTGGCCACCCATAGTGAGAAATCATTATTTTTCGTGTGTTTAAGGCCAAATCTAAGTCCAGGGAAAATCTGGTGAGTGGAATATCGAAAAGCACAGATGAGATGGAGAGAGAGTCGCAGCTATTTGTCCAGGAGGTGATGGGGCGAAGCTGTGGTTATTTCAATGATGGAAGGAAGGAAAACATTGCCCAGGGAGACTGGTAAGGAGGACAGGTGTTCTGCAGGTGGGAGCAAGCATGGACCAGGTTTGGATTCAGAGAGACTTAGATTTGAATCCCAACCCTTGTTATTTTCCCGAGTTTTGTCTAGCTCCATTTATGTAATCTCAGTTTCCTCATCTGTGAAATGGGAATCCAAGCACCCGTGCCAAAGATTTGTGGGAAGATTAAAATGGGACAACAGGCATGAAAGTAACAAGTATCTGGTCCACATCAAAAAGTGCTGTTTCCTTTCTTCCCTCCCTCCTTCTTTCCTCCTTCCCTGCCCCCATTCCATTAAACCAGCTCCTAGAAAGCAGTGCACTGGCAATGAAATAAGACCACATTTGTCCTCCCCCAGAAGCATGTCACCAACAAACTGACAAAGATTTGAGGACTTCTAAATAATCCTATAGGAGTTATCCAGGGTGAAAAGAGAAATCGCTGAGAAACCAATATCATCCTCAGCTTCCGAGGGATTATAAGCAGTGGTGAGGAATAAGTATATAAAGATGACTGGCATTACAATAGCCCCATTCATCCACCAACATTTTCAAAGTAGCTCAGAAATTTTTCCAAAATCACATTTCATCCCTCTCCCAAGAAACAAGCATTTTGCTAATCTGTGAAATGATATCTCCACCATTCCCCTTGTAAGAAACACGGCATCCACTGGGCTGCCTCAGAGACACCACAGGGAACAACATTCACAGGGATTTGGAGAGGGTCAGAAGAGGTAGGACATGACGACTTGCCTGGGATCTAGCCAGGATGTCAGAAGTAACCGTTCAAAACTTTGGCAATGGCTGTAGTGTTACATGCAAGATGTCCCCAGACAGGGCACCCTGTGAGGTACCTCCATCCCCTGACTTCCATATGCTTCTCCCTCACAGAGCTGAGCTGAGATGTGAGCCTTAAGAGCTGTCTTGTGGACCATTTGCTTCAGTTCACTTTTCTGTGGGCATCTAGGTTGAGAGCAGCCTGCTGATGACCCCGTGTAGGCAGAGAAACAACTTCGCTGGCAGGAAAAACATAATGTCTGCATCTGGCAAAACACAGACTCCCAGCGGGTACTTCAAGGAGTTCCTCTGTGACTCAGAGAGGAGAATGTCACCTCCTGAGTCACCAGTGCTGTCCCAGCCAGCTGGCTCTGTCTCTCTCCAAAATCTCCTCCTCAGACCCTGACAAGCCCTTCAGTGAGACCACCACCAGAGGCCACCAGGAGATGCTGAGCTGGTGTTGACAGATGCAGAGGAGTACTTCTGACTATCCTAGTTCAGTGAAATGATTGGGATACATTCCTTTTTGTTGGCATAATCCATTTTGATTAAGACATCCATCAAGAGCAGGCTTGAAATTGTCCTCTAGCAAACAGGGTCATTTTGGCAAAAAAAAAAAAAAGTGGACAGAGGACCCCTCCTGCAGTGGGAGCCCCTGGTCTGTATGCCTTCTGGTCTGACTGCTCCAGACAGAGCAGGGCATGACCAAACATCTAAGACAGCCCAGCCAGTTAAACGCTGAACAGTACCACCATGTGGGAATAACAGAGACCCAGAATAAGTGCATGAGGGAAACCGCAGACAAACTGGAACTTAGTTCAGGAAGAGACGCTCTTGGTTAAACGATTTTAACTTTCAGATGGACTTGTGGCTTTTGATTTATTAACTCGTATGCAACGTGTGTTTATGGAGTGCCGGGAAACACCAGGCAGAGAGAACACGGTACGGAAGAAAGAGAACAAGCTTTGAAACCTCAGTCTGGCCTCCCTCTCCTTCAGTCTTCTCATCAGTAAAATGGGGATAATACCATATCTGGCATGTAGGCTTGATGCCAGGATTAAACATTACTGTGGACTACATTACTGGCCTCATTCTTCATTTCTCCCTCATGCTTTGCCATGTGAGTTTGAAACACCCCCTACCCACCCACCACCCCCTCCCCTTGACTCCCCACCCCTTGACTTTGGGTTTGGCCATGTCACTTGCTTTGACAGATTGAATGAGGTGAACATGACAGAGTACCAATTCCTAGCATAGGTCATGGAGGCCCTGCGTGTTTCCACTTGGCCACTTGTCCCCCTGTCATAGCCAAGAGAAGAGCATGCCTTGGCTGGACTCCTCGTCCCAGGACGATGAGAGACACATGGAGCAGAGCCACCCCCATGACCAGAGCCTGGAAAAGAGCCATCCTGGTTAACTCACAGACCTTCAACAAGAAAAACCACTCAACCAAGCCCAGCCCCAGTCAACTGAGATCAGCAAAAACCTAGACAATATGAACAAGAATAAATGATTGACTTTGGGTTTTGTTCTTCTTTCTCTAGTTGTTTTAGGTGTAAGGTTAGGTTGTTTATTTGAGATTTTTCTTGTTTCCTGAGGTAAGATTATATTGCTGTAAACTTCCTCAGAAGCAACCTAAATGTCCATTGATAGAGGAATGGATAAAGAGGATGTGGTACATATATACAATGGAATATTACTCAGCCATAAAAAAGAATGAAATAATGCCATTTGCAGCAACATGTATGGACCTAGAGATTATCATACTAAGGGAAGTAAGTCAAAGACAAATATCATATGATATCACTTATAATCTAATCTTAAAAATGATACAAACAAACTTGTTTACAAAGCAAAAACAGACTCACAGACTTCAAAAACAAACTTATGGTTACCAAAGGGACAAAGTGAGGGGGAGGGATAAATTAGGAGTTTGGGAGTAATATTACACACTGCTATATATAAAATAGATAATCAATAAGGACTACTGCATATTACAGGGAACTCTACTCAATATTCTGTAATAAGCTATATGGGAAAAGAATCTGAAAAAGAATGGATATACGTATATGTATAAATGAATCACTTTGCTGTACACCTGAAACTAACACAACACAGTAAATCAAGTATACTCCAATATAAAATAAAAGTTAAAGTAAATAAATAAATAACATCCCTGAAACAGGAAAAAAAGAAAAAAAGAAAGAATAAATGATTGAGGCTTTCTTAAGCTATTGAGCTTTGGGATGGTTTGTTATACAGCATTACTATTGCAATAGCTAACCAATAGGCTTGTATCTATAAACACACACTCATAAAGCATCTCCCATGGAACCAACTGTATAGTGGATGCTCAATAAATAGTAATTTCCTTCCCTTTCCCTACTACGTTTCAAACACTGTGCTGTACAGTGGGAATACAGAGAAAGATAAACCTCAGAGGAACTTCCAGGTTGGTGGAAAAAGAACTATAAGACATCAGTTCAAGTCCTAGGCCCCTTGTAAAAAATTAACAGGAGCCATGGAAAAGAAAAGCAATGAGCAAATGCCTTCTCTTCCTCAATTTTTCCCTGAAATGTGATAAAATTGGTGTTCCCCCAAAACAGATTTCTATTTCCTGAAACCACGTCTATCAGATATTTTTATGACTTTAGAAAGAAAGACTCCTTCAAGTCGGGGAGAGCTTTTTGGGTTGTGTCTGTTCTTTGCCTTATATTAAGTTTCTGATGGAGACTCCTCGGGAAGCAGCCTGGTTTTGGTGGGGTCAGAGAATGTTGCAGATCCAGCTAACGCGAGCTCGAAGCAGAAAAGGCCTTCAAGGGAGATAAAAGGGCTTTTTTCTTTATCAATGTTGAAGAAAGTAGTTCAAAACTGGACCTATTTTTCTGAAGACAAAAGCATACTCTCTGCAGCTGCCTACCCTCATGAAAGGAAACAGTTCTTGATAGGGACTTTGTCTGCCGTGGAAGAATCAAATCCACTAGCAGGTAAAGCACGAAGATATTAGGGATTTTATCTCTAATCATGTAATACCTGTCATTGAACGTTCATCCAGTAATGGGACAGCCCAAGAATACCCTTCCGTGTCCTTAAATCTCTCCTGTCAGGGAAGATTTAAGGATCGTTCCTATGCTTTACCCCTTTGAAATGACCATTCAGTGGCTTGCTGTGAGAATAGCCTCGGCCTGACAGAGAATTATTGGCTTTTTACTTGTCAGCTCCGAGGAAATGGCTATGTGATAACTGGCAGCCGAGGCAGCTGGCAGACAAAAGGGCATTGAGATGTGAAGCTTAGAGCCCACAGGGAACGGTGTTGTCCAGAATACACTCCTGCCTCTGCTCCAGTGAGGGCTGGCCACCACCAGTAGAGGGACTTGGCTTCGGAGAAAGGACTCGAAGATGTGTTTGCATGACCAGACTCAGTTCAGGAAAAGTCAGAGCCGTGGACAGCATTTCCCTGTCACTCTGATGAACAGAGAATTCCCTTCTAGCCATACGGCTCTGCCCGTGTCATCCTTGTGCTATGGACTACATAACACTCTCCCCTATGTCAGTTACCTGAAGCTTTGCTATTTATATCACCCCCATGTGATTTATCATGTTACATATTAGACCACATGAAACTGCAGCTATTTGATTAGTTTGATCAACCAAAACTTCAATTTCAAGAAAAGTGTTAATTTCTTTTTAGGTTTTTTTTTTTTGGTTGTGTTGGGTTTTCGTTGCTCCGTGCAGGCTTTCTCTAGTTGTGGCAAGCGGGGGCTACTCTTCGTTGTGGTGTGCAGGCTTCTCATTGCGGTGGAGCACAGGCTCTAGGCGCACGGGCTTCAGTAGTTGCAGCACGTGGGCTCAGTAGTTGTGGCTCACGGGCTCTAGAGCGCAGGCTCAGTAGTTGTGGCACACGGGCTTAGTTGCTCTGCGGCATGTGGGATCTTCCCAGACCAGGGCTCGAACCTGTGTCCCCTGCGTTGGCAGGCGGATTCTCAACCACTGCACCACCAGGGAAGCCCTTGTCAGGCTTTTTATACACAGTAAAATTCAAACTTCTTTATACACAGTTCTATAAGTTTTGGCAAATGCACATAGTCAATAACCACACCCACAATCAAGATATAAGACATTGCCCGAACCCCAAAAATTCCCTGATGCCCCTTTGTAATCAGTCCCCTCCCCCCACACCCAGACCCTTGCAACCACTGATCAGTTTGCCATCCCTATAGATTTGCCTTCTTTAGAATGCCATAGGGATGGAGTCATACTGTAGGTAGCCTTCTTTGACTTAGCGTCATACGCTTGAGATGCATCCATGTCACTGCGGATATCAGCAGTTTGTTCCTATTTATTGATGAGCAGAATTCCAATGTATGGATTCACCACATTTTTTTATTCCTTCACCAGTGGACAGACAATTGGGTTGTTTCCAGTTTGGGATGGTTATTAAGAAAGTCACTATAAACATTTGCCAACAGGTTTTTGCGTGGCTCAATATTTTCATTCCTCTTGGGTAAATACCTAGCAGGGGCCACTGGGTGGTAAAATAAGTGTACGTAACTTTATGAGAAATTGCTGAACTATTTTCCAAAGTGATTGTTCCACTTTGCATTCCCAGCAGAAGCTTCTGAGGGTGCCAGTCCTACATCGTCGCCAACCTTGGTCAGGCTGGCAGGGACTGAGGACGGTCAGCCGTTCTAATGGGTATTGGAGTGACAGCTGATTGTAACTTTAATTCACATTTCCCTACTAACTACTCATGCTGAACAACTTTTCATGTGCTCATTTTCTACCCATATGTTTTCTTTGGTGAAGTATCTGCTCAGGTCTTTTGCCCATTTGTTTTTTAAAAAACTGGGTTATTTGCTTTCTTATTTTGAATTGTTACAGTCCTTTATTCAAGGTCTTTATTCACAAAGTTAATACCAGAATACTAGTCCCTTACCATATAGTAGGTTTGCAAATATTTTCTCCAAGATTGTCTTGTCTTTTCATTTCCTTAGAAACAGTGTCTTTTGGGAATTCCCTGGCGATCCAGTGGCTAGAACTCCACACTTTCACTGCTGAGGGCCCGGGTTCGATCCCTGATTGGGGAACTGAGATCCCAGAAGCCCCACAAGCCACATGGCATGGCCCAAAACAAAAACAAACAAACAAACAAAAAAGAGCGTCTTTCGGAAAGCATAAGTTTTAAATTCTGATGAAGTCCAATTTATCATTCTTCTTCTATGGTTCATGCTTTTTGTGTCCGATATAAGAAATCTTTGCCTAACCTTGGGTCACAAAGGTTTTCTCCTATGTTTTCATCTAGAAGTTTTATAGTTTTAGGTTTTACGATTACTATGATCCATCTTAGTTAATTTTTGCGTAGGGTGCAATGTACGGTTCAAAGTTCATTTTTCGGCATATAGATAGCCAGTGTTTCCAGCATCATTTGTTGAAGAGGTCAGCCTTTCTCCATCTCACTTCCTTGACATCTTTGTCGAAACCAATTGACCATATATGTGTGGTCTATTTCTGGACTCTATTCTATTCCATTGATCTATGTGTCTATCCTTTTTCCAATACCACATGGTGTTGATTACTGTGGTTTTATAGTATGTCTCAAAATCAGGTGGTGGGAGTCCTCCAAATTTGTTTTCTGAGTGTTTTTTTTTTTCAGAGTTGTTTTGATATTCCAGTTCCTTTGGTTTTCCATATGCATTTTAGAATCAGCTTGTCGATTTCTATGAATAAGCCTGATGAGAGAGTGACTTACCCAAGGTCACACCATTCATATACATTAGAGTCAGCTCAGTCTCAAATCATTGTTACGGATCCAAGTTCATGATTTGACAGTGGGCCCCACACAGAAGACAGGGAGAGCATCATTATGGCAAAGTCCTGCAGATCTCACCAAAAGTCAAGAATTCTGGCTCTCAGTACATTCGGAAGAAAACTAACCCTTGCCTTCAGTCTCTTAGCCCCTGACTGGCCTTATCAGAGCAGGGAGGATAATTGGATATTTTCTGGAACAAATCAGACAGTCATAGACCCATTGTCTGGGGAGCCAAGGTGAAGCCCTGGCATCTCGTGGAGCCAGGATTCCCAGCTTTAATAAGCCCTGTGCTGTTGACAAGTCTACTCAAGCAAGTTTCTGTCATGCTTTCCTGGTTAGCATTCTCAGTCCCCACTGGTAAGGAATCCCAGCTCTGCACTCTCTTAGCTGGTGCTCAGACACCCTTCCCACCTGCTCCAGTCCTCTCCACCATCTCTGCCACCCTGTCATTGGCTGGGGCTCTGAAGCAACGAGTGCTCAGGACAGAGCGCTGCTCCCTGTGCCTGGGTCTATCCCTATGGCTGGCCGCACCCACAGGGCTGTTCCTCTTACCTCTACCCATTTTGCAAATCAAGCCCAGCTTTATTCTTCCCCACTGGACAGCTTCTAAAAAATATTCCTTTGAGCAACCCACTACCTCACAGCCAGGAGGCAGACTACGATAGCAGTTCATTTCAGAGCTGGGATTTGGAACCAGGTAAAACTGTGTTTGCATTTCAGGTCTGTATTCTGGGGCAAGATACGTAATTTTCTGAGTCTCTGTTTCCTCCTTTGTAAGACGACCCACAGGGCTGCCAGGAGAACTCAAACGAAAGAAGGCATTTGAAGTGTCTGACACAATTGCAGGCACATACCTGGTGGCAATCAGCACTGTGGTGGCCCCTCTACCCCAGACCACCATCCAGTCCTGCCCCCTTTCCCCACCAGCCCTTTCTACTAAGAAGGCGGCCCTCCTACAGAACCCCACATTGCATCACCAGCTGCAATGTCTTCTCCAGCCAGCCATGTGGAAACAAACCTGGAAATATTCAGCTGCAGAAAATTCAGCAAGTCCTCCATCACAAGAACAGCACGTCTCTCCCCCGTAGATCCCTCATGCTGACTTGATTGAAGAAAAATGGGCATTTACTTTTCATGATCCAGAAAAAAAAAAACCCTTTGGCACTCAGAGAAAGGGACTCAAGGCTAGTATCTGACTCTATGGATAGCTTATTCACTTTTATGAGTGGCCGGTGAGAGAGCTTGTCTCCATCCCTGGAGGACCTTAATGAGTGTTTAGTTCTCATTTTCTGACTTACAGCAGAGCCAGACAAGAAGCTCACCTTCATTGCCAACAACGGTATCATTGGCATGTGAACAGAAAAGCTTGAGACTGTTTTCTGATGGTGGTGGTGGCCAATGCCAGTCCACCCGCCCTCTGGGCTCCCCTTGACCAGAGATGGGCACTGATGAGGAGGTGGCTTGGGCCACAGATGGAAGCTGAGGCCACACCACACACACAGGGATCATGCCTGCCATCTTGGTGTGTTCCCACTGAGCTCTGACCACGTGACAACAAGTGTGCGTCCTGCTTGCTGAAGCAACCAGGGTGGGTCGTTCTGCAGGGGAGGGGTCACTGGAAGACCTCAGGAGCTAGAAACAAAACTGAACCCAGAAGTCACAGCAGGGACAAAGCCAAAGTCTCAAAACTGCATACACAGGGCTTCCCTGGTGGTGCAGTGGTTGAGAGTCCGCCTGCCGATGCAGGGGACGTGGGTTCGTGCCCTGGTCCGGGAAGATCCCACGTGCCGCGGAGCAGCTGGGCCCGTGAGTCATGGCCACTGAGCCTGTGCGTCCCGAGCCTGTGCTCCGCAACGGGAGAGGCCACAACAGTGAGAGGCCCACGTACCGCAAAAACAAACAAACAAACAAACAAAACCTGCATACACAGCTTCAAGGAGAGCACAGCCCCAGTCCCACAGGCATGCCCAGTGGCAGGTGGAACACATTTGCAGACATAGGTCTGGACTCTTCCCTCTTCGTACACCTGCTTCTGGTCCTCCATTCACGCCTGCCCGCTCTCCTCCTCCATGCCTCCCGCTGGCATGCTGTCTACCCTATTCACCCCCTTCTTAGAGTTCCTGATTCATTTTCCAAATGTTGATCAGCCTCCTCCCCGCTTACAGCAAGTCTCACTTGCCACATCTAAGGGGCCACTACATGTTAGCCTTAGCTGAGGACACGCTGACCTCACATGCCCCGCATCTTTACCCCCAGGACAGCCTGAGAAAGGCTAATTCCACCACTGGGAGGGTGCAGGTGGGATTCCAAACCCTGGTCCAGGGCTGGCAAATATCTCCTAGATATGCCTCAACTCTCCCAAACTTTACCTGTGACAGACATGGCATTCTTTCCTGCTGGGCCAAAGTTAGTGGAGTTCAGCCTGAGTCCCAGATCAGCGACAGGGTGAGAGCGTCAGTTTCAAAGCTGAAAGTCCTGAATCCCAGGAGACCCCTCAGTCCCAGGTGACCACCAGGACAGTTAGTCATCTTAGCAGACGACATCACATCCAACGAGGCCTGTGCAAAAACCACCACCATGGAGTGAGCTGGGGTCTAAGGTAGGAAGCAGGACCAGAAGCTCTGAAGACAGTTCTAGAAACTGAACAGTCACTTCTTACATGAAGAACTTGTACTAGGCAGGATAGACTCCCTGGGGTAACGAACAGTCCCCAAGTCTCAGTGGCTTAAGGTAATAAAGGCTTATTCCTTATTCATATCACAAAGCAGCAGGGGCTGGCAGGGGGGGCCCTGGTCCACATTCAGGGATATGGGCCCCCCTCTGAGGAGAGGCTTGGCACCTTTTAGGGCAGAATCCCCCCGGGTCCTCTGTGCTCAGTCACAGACACAGAAGGGGAGAGGAGAAGAGAACTGTACCAGGCCTGGCAGTGGGCTTCGTGATGAAGCCCGGCTGGATCAAAGTCACATGGCAAAATCTAACCTTGGGGAGGCAGGAAAATACAGCTGATATAGCTGTGAGCCAAAGCAGAATGGGAAACGGGTCATTGGCTGGCTGTGCAGCTCTCCTCTGCCTACAGAACTCATTAGTCATAAAAGTAGGACCCTCATGGAGAACAGTCTTGAGGTTCCTTTTAAAAATGAAAATAGAGCTACCATATGATCCAGCAATCCCACTCCTGGGCATATATCCAGAGAAAAACATGGTTTGAAAGCATGCGTGCACCCCAATGTTCATTGCAGCACTGTTTACAATAGCCAGGACATGGAAGCAACCTAAATGTCCATCGACAGAGGAACAGATAAAGAAGACATGGTACATATATACAATGGAATACTACTCAGCCATGAAAAGGAACAAAATAATCCCATTTGCTGCAACCTAGAGATTCTCATACTGAGTGAAGTAAGTCAGACAGAGAAGGACAAATATATGATATCACTTATATGTGGAATCTTAAAAAAGGTTACAAATGAACTTATATACAAAGCTGAAATATTGTTACAGATGTAGAAAATAAACTTATAGTTACCGGGGGGTAAGGGTGGGGAGGGATAAATTGGAATATTGGGATTGACACATACACACTATTATATATAAAATAGATAACTAATAAGGACCTACTGTATAGCACAGGGAACTCTATTCAATACTCTGTAATGGCCTATGTGGGAAAAGAATGGATATATGTATTTGTATAACAGATTCACTTTGCTGTACACCTGAAACTAACACAACACTGTAAATCAGTTATACCCCAATAAAAAAAAAATTTTTTAAGTAGGACCCTCAGTGGTCAGAGGGTCCAAATGCCCCCCCTTATCCTCCTTATTCTTTACGTACCTGGGCTAAAACATGAGAATATTGTGGGGTGGCAGGAAAAAAAGGAAGAGAACCCAACAACTCCACTCCTGGATGTATAGCCAAGATAAATGAAAACATGTTCACACACAAACTTGAACACAGGTGTTCAAAGCAGTATTATTCACAAGAGCCAAAAAGTAGAAACAACCCAAATGGTCATCAATGGACAAACGGATAAACAAAGTGTGGTATATTCATACAATGGAATATTATTCAACCATTAAAAAAGAAATGAGGTACTGATACATGCTGCAATAGGGATGAAATCTAGAAACATTTTGCTAAGTGAGAGAGGCCAGGCACAAAAGGGCAAATATTACATGATTCCACATATATGAAATGCCCTGGGTAGGGAAATCCATGGAGGGGTACGTGGGAATGGAGAATGACTGCTAATAGGTACAGGGTTTCTATTTGGGGTGACAAAAATGTTCTGGAATTAGGTAGTGGTGATGGTTTCATCACTTTTGAATATACTAAAAACCATTGAATTTTATTGGATGGATTTTATACTATGTGAATTATGTCTCAATAAAAAATAGAGAGAAAGAGAAGGAAAAGTTGCCATTCTGCTCCCCACCCAGACCCTCCCACACCTGCCCTAGAGCTCCCTGCCATTGGCCCCCTCCATAGGCCCCTGGCACTGCCCTTGCCCCACAGCTGGTTGGTAGGTAGCAAGGGAACACATACACAGCAGTTGCCATGGTGACATGTGACAGGTCCAAGCCTCATTTCTGCTCTTTGTCTCCAAAGCAGGTGGGCAGCTGTGTCCAGGACAGGCACAGATGCATTGATGGCACATGGCATCATTGATCTTCATTTCTGCAGGTCACTGCCAGGGCACTGGGGTTTCTAACTGAACCATGGAGCTTCTGGAAACAGTAGCCTAAAAGGTTTCTCTGCCATCTGGTCTTTTAATGACCCTTCAGCTCAAAATGCCAAGGCTTCCAGAGAAGCATTCTGGACTAAAATGCTAGTTTTTCTTCCTGGGGCAGCTGCAGAAAGAAAGTTCTGTAGACAAAGGCAATCTGAGATTCTTTCGTTTCAGTAGAACTGCCCCTGAATAAGAACAACTCCTTCTTTTTGTGTGTGTGCTTTGCATATTTACTTATTTTTTAAATTTTTTAAATTAATTTTTTTGGAGTATAGTTGATTTACAATGTTGTGTCAGTTTCTGCTGTACAGCCAAGTGAATCAGTTATACATATACATATATCCACTCTTTTTTAGATTCTTTTCCCATATAGGTCATTACAGAGTATTGAGTAGGGTTCCCTGTGCTATACAGCAGGTTCTTATTAGTTATCTATTTCATATATAGTAGTTTGTATATGTCAGTCCCAATCTCCCAATTTATCCCTCCCCCACTTTTCCCCTTGGTAACCAGAAGTTTGTTTTCTACATCTGTGACTCTATTTCTGTTTTGTAAATAAGTTCCTTTGTACCATTTTTTTAGATTTCACATATAAGCGATATCATTTGTCTTTCTCTGTCTGACTTCACTTAGTATGACAATCTCTAGGTCCATCTGTGTCATTGCAAATGGCATTATTTCTTTCTTTTTTATAGCTGAGTAATATTCCATTGTATGTATGTACACAACATCTTCTTTATCCACTCCTCCGTCAATGGACATTTAGGTTGCTTCCATGACCTGGCTATGGTAAATAGTACTGCAGTGAACATTGGGGTGCATGTTTCTTTTTGAATTATGGTTTTCTCTGGATGTATGCCCAAGAGTGGGATTGCTGGATCATATGGTAGCTCTATTTTTAGTTTTTTGAGGAACCTCCATACTGTTCTCCATAACAACCCCTTGTTTTTGATTCACCATCACATCACTCCTCACAGCAATTGTATGGGGTAGGTGTTATTAGACCCATTTTACAGCCAAGGTGAGTAAGACACAAAGGGAAGAGGTCTGTTTAGGGTCAGCTGCTCACAAACAGTAGAGCTTGGTCTCAGATAACATTGGAGTCAAATGAATCTACACATTCTCAAGTCCAAGCCCTTTACATTACAAAGGAAAGAACTCACGTTCAGGAGGTTAAGCGTCTGGTCTGCAGTCACACAGCTGGACCCGTACTTTGGGTCTTGTGCCTCCCAGCACACTGCTCCAGTGGGGCCACCACAGCACTCTTGAGGAAAATCTGTGCAACAAACATGCCAATGAGCTCTGCAGTCATCATACTTGGAAAGCTTCCCTTGCTCAGAGGATAATCAGCCACCGTCTCCTCTGTACACCCAGGGCACATGGCACTTAGCAGATAGGACTCCAGCTGTCTCTCTATGTGTAAGTTGTCTTCACTAAACCAGGAGCCACCTGTGGGCAGGAACCATATCTTCTCTATTTTTCCATCTCCGAATCTAAAACAATGCCCCAATATGGTGTCATGTTGACTTCATTCATTCATTCATTCACCCATCCATCCATTCACAAATGTTAACAGAGCACTTACTATGTGCTGAGCTTTATTCAGGGCTGGCGAGGCTGTGGTGAACAAAACAACCCAGGTATTGGACTTCTTGGGGGCTTGTGGGCCTGTGGGATGGGGCAAACAATAAACTAGTCAGTGAATGAATAGGTAAATAGATAATTTCAAATGGTGATCAGTGCTTCATAGACAAAAAGAAGGAGAAAAAATAAGAGAGGGATAGAAACGTGATATCTGAACTGAAACCTGAGTGATAAGAAGGATCCAGCCCTGCCAGAGCTTCTCGGGCAGAAGGAACCAAGGGTGCAGAGGGGGTGGTGTCTCAAAAAATGCAGAAAGGTGACCAGGCAGCTGGAGCACAGTAAGCAAGGAGGAGAGTGATGCAAAACAAGGTCAGAAGGTAGGCAGGGGCAGATCGTGCTGAACTATGAAGGTCAGGGCAAGGAGTCTGGAATTTCCTGGGAGTGATGAGAAGCCATGGGACAGGGGGTAAGCAAAGGAAGGTCCTGACGTGATTGACACCGTCAGAATATCCCCCTGACCACCGTGGGGAGAGAAGAGACTGTAAGAAGCGTACAGTTCATAGCTGCAGGAGCCACAGGAAGGGTTCCCTGCCCAAGGCGTGGTACCTCAGCCAGGAGTTCCAGCTCAGCATCTCCAGGAACAGGACCACATGACAACACGTGCCAGCTGTGTGACGCAACAGGAAGGACACAAAATCACCCAGGTTGCATTCTTGCCAAAATGTTGAACTTGAATCTAATCATACGGAAACAACAAAACTGATCCAGGGTGATGGGCATTCTACAAAACAGACAAATTGGACTGTTTAAAAAAAAAAACCTCAAAATCCTGGAGGACAGCTCTAGAAAATAGTGTGACTAAAGAGACATGACCACTAAATGCAGTGCATAGTTCTTGAATGGAGTCTGGAGGCGGTTTGAAGATCCCTGCAAAGAACATACCTGGGATTACAGGGGCTATTTAAATATAGACTGTATATTACATAATATTAATGTATCCATGATAAACTTGTTGTGGGTGACAATGATGTCGTGCTCATGTGGAAAAATGTCTTCATTTTTAGGAGACGCATGTTGAATTGCTGGGAGGTGAAACAGCAGGATGTCTGCAACTGACTTTAAAATGTTTCAGCCGAAAAAAGGGAGTGAGAGAGAGACAGAGAATGAGGGGCAGAGAGAGACAGAGGCACAGACAGAGACAGAGATAAGATAAATGTAGTTAAATGTTAACAATCAACCAATCCAAGTGAAGAGCAAGCAGGTGTTAATCTTCCTTCTTGTCTATAGGTTTGAATTTTTTAGAATAAAAAATTGGGAGGATGGGAAATAAGTAAACAAATGAATCAGTTGATTAAACAAGAGAGATCTGAGGAGTTTCTTTCCTTAACAGCTCTATGACCAGGGTGTTCACATTGATTCTAATGTGGACAGTTCTGGAAGTATGGGGACAGGACCAGAATGAAGGATCTTTCTTGGTCTTCAGATTGCGGATATTTTTTTAATTTGGAAATTCCCAGAGCAGCAGGGGCAAGGTGTGTAATGTTTTAGTGGCTGCTGCCATCTTGTGGATCCCAGAGTCATGGAGAGGATGGAAGCCAAACCTTCAGGGTGACCTTATGCTAATGAGATGCCCTCCTCCTCCTGGTGGCCAACTCGCTGGAGGTTAAAGGTTTAAGCACATCTGTTAACTTCCTTCCAGAATGAGGACCAGTGAAATGCAACCTCCATCCTTCAACCCCGTATGCCCAGCGCCTTTTGCCTTTAAAATTACCAGGCCTAACAGAACTGTCATTGATTTTTTGTGTGTGTGTGCGAGAAGCCATCTTTTTGTTTTATTTTTTTTAACATCTTTATTAGAGTATAACTGCTTCACAATGGTGTGTTAGCTTCTGCTTTATAACAAAGTGAATCAGTTATACATATACATATGTCCCCATATCTCTTCCCTCTTGCACCTCCCTCACTCCTACCCTTCCTATCCCACCCCACTAGGTGGTCACAAGGCACCTAGCTGATCTCCCTGTACTACGCGGCTGCTTCCAACTAGCTATCTGTTTTACGTTTGGCAGTGTATTTATGTCCATGCCACTCTCTCACTTTGTCCCAGCTTACCCTTCCCCCTCCCCATATCCTCAAGTCCATTCTCTAGTAGGTCTGCATCTTTATTCCCATCTTGCCCCTAGGATCTTCTGACAATTTTTTTCTTTTCTTTTTTTTAATTTCCATAAATATGTGTTAGCATACGGTATTTGTTTTTCTCTTTCTGACTTACATCACTCTGTATGACAGTCTCTAGGTCCATCCACCTCACTACAAATAACTCAATTTCGTTTCTTTTTATGGCTGAATAATAATATTCCATTGTATATATATATGCCACATCTTCTTTATCCATTCATCCCATGATGGACACTTAGGTTGCTTCCATCTCCTGGCTATTGTAAATAGAGCTGCAATGAACATTTTGGTACATGACTCTTTTTGAATTATGGTTTTCTCAGGGTATATGCCAAGTAGTGGGATTGCTGGGTCATATGTTAGTTCTATTTGTAGTTTTTTAAGGAAACTCCATACTGTTCTCCACACTGGCTGTATCGATTTACATTCCCACCAACAGTGCAAGAGGGTTCCCTTTTCTCCACACCCTCTCCAGCATTTATTGTTTCTAGATTTTTTGATGATGGCCATTCTGACCAGTGTGAGATGATACCTCATTGTAGTTTTGATTTGCATTTCTCTAATGATTAATGATGTTGAGCATTCTTTCATGTGTTTGTTGGAAATCTGTATATCTTCTTTGGAGAAATGTCTATTTAGGTCTTCTGCCCAATTTTGGATTGGGTTGTTTGTTTTTTTTTATTGAGCTGCATGAGCTGCTTATAAATTTTGGAGAGTAATCCTTTGTCATTTGCTTCATTTGCAAATATTTTCTCCCATTCTGAGGGTTGTCTTTTGGTCTTGTTTATGGTTTCCCTTGCTGTGCAAAAGCTTTTAAGTTTCATTAGGTCCCATTTATTTTTATTTCCATTTCTCTAGGAGGTGGGTCAAAAAGGATCTTGCTGTGCTTTATGTCATAGAGTGCTCTGCCTATGTTTTCCTCTAAGAGTTTGGTAGATTCTGGCCTTACATTTAGGTCTTTAATCCATTTTGAGCTTATTTTTGTGTATGGTGTTCGGGTGTATTCTAATCTCATACTTTTACATATACCTGTCCAGTTTTCCCAGCACCACTTATTGAAGAGGCTGTCCTTTCTCCACTGTACATTCCTGCCTCCTTTATCAAAGATAAGGTGACCACATGTGCGTGGATTTATCTCTGGGCTTTCTATCCTGTTCCATTGATCTATATTTCTGTTTTTGTGCCAGTACCATACTGTCTTGATTACTGTAGCTTTGTAGTATAGCCTGAAGTCAGGGAGCCTGATTCCTTCAGCTCCATTTTTCTTTCTCAAGATTGCTTTGGCTATTTGGGGTCTTATGTGTTTCCACACAAATTGTGAAATTTTTTGTTCTAGTTCAGTGAAAAATGCCAGTGGTAGTTTGATAGGGATTGCATTGAATCTGTAGATTGCTTTGGGGAGTAGAGTCATTTTCACAATGTTGATTCTTCCAATCCAAGAACATGGTATATCTCTCCATCTATTTGCATCATCTTTAATTTCTTTCATCAGTGTCTTATAATTTTCTGCATACAAGTCTTTTGTCTCCTTAGGTAGGTTTATCCCTAGATATTTTATTCTTTTTGTTGCAGTGGTAAATGGGAATATTTTCTTAATTTCACTTTCAGATTTTTCATCATTAGTGTATAGGAATGCTGGAGATTTCTGTGCATTAATTTTGTATCCTGCTACTTTACCAAATTCATTGATTAGCTCTAGTAGTTTTCTGGTAGCATCTTTAGGATTCTCTATGTATAGTATCATGTCATCTGCAAACAGTGACAGCTTTACTTCTTCTTTTCCAATTTGGATTCCTTTTATTTCTTTTTCTTCTCTGATTGCTGTGGCTAAAACTTCCAAAACTATGTTGAATAAGAGTGGTGAGAGTGAGCAACCTTGTCTTGTTCCTGATCTTAGTGGAAATGCTTTCAGTTTTTCACCATTGAGGACGATGTTGGCTGTGGGTTTGTCATATATGGCCTTTATTATGTTGAGGTAAGTTCCCTCTATGCCTACTTTCTGCAGGGTTTTTATCATAAGTGGGTGTTGAATTTTGTCGAAAGCTTTCTCTGCATCTATTGAGATGATCATATGGTTTTTCTCCTTCAATTTGTTAATATGGTGTATCACTTTGATTGATTTGCGTATATTGAAGAATCCTTGCATTCCTGGAAGAAACCCCACTTGATCATGGTGTATGATCCTTTTAATGTGCTGTTGGATTCTGTTTGCTAGTATTTTGTTGAGGATTTCTGCATCTATGTTCATCAGTGATATTGGCCTGTAGTTTTTTTCTTTGTGACACCCTTGTCTGGTTTTGGTATCAGGGTGATGGTGGCCTCATAGAATGAGTTTGGGAGTGTTCCTCCCTCTGCTATATTTTGGAAGAGTTTGAGAAGGATAGGTGTTAGCTCTTCTCTAAATGTTTGATGGAATTCGCCTGTGAAGCCATCTGGTCCTGGGCTTTTGTTTGTTGGAAGATTTTTAATCAGAGTTTCAATTTCAGTGCTTGTGATTGGTCTGTTCATATTTTCTATTTCTTCCTTATTCAGTCTCGGCAGGTTGTGCATTTCTAAGAATTTGTCCATTTCTTCCAGGTTGTCCATTTTATTGGCATAGAGTTGCTTGTAGTAATCTCTCATGATCCTTTGTATTTCTGCAGTGTCAGTTGTTACTTTTCCTTTTTCATTTCTAATTCTATTGATTTGAGTCTTCTCCCTTTCTTCTTGATAAGTCTGGCTAATGGTTTATCAATTTTGTTTATCTTCTCAAAGAACCAGCTTTTAGTTTTATTGATCTTTGCTATCATTTCCTTCATTTCTTTTTCATTTATTTCTGATCTGATTTTTGTGATTTCTTTCCTTCTGCTAAGTTTGGGGTTTTTTTTTTTTTTGTTCTCCTTTCTCTAAGTGCTTTAGGTGCAAGGTTAGGTTGTTTATTCGAGATGTTTCCTGTTTCTTAAGGTAGGATTCTATTGCTATAAACTTCCCTCTTAGAACTGCTTTTGCTGCATTCCATAGATTTTGGGTGGTCGTGTCTCCATTGTCATTTGTTTCTAGGTACTTTTTGATTTCCTCTTTGATATCTTCAGTGATCTCTTCGTTATTACATAGTGTGTTGTTTATCCTCCATGTGTTTGTGTTTCTGACAGATTTTTTCTTGTATTGATATCTAGTCTCATAGCATTATGGTCGGAAAAGATACTTGATACGATTTCAATTTTCTTAAATTTACCAAGGCTTGATTTGTGACCCAAGATATGATCTATCCTGGACAATGTTCCATGAGCACTTGAGAAGAATGTGTATTCTGTTGTTTTTGGATGCAATGTCCTATAAATATCAATTAAGTTCATTTTTAATGTATCATTTAGAGCTTGTGTTTCCTTATTTATTTTCATTTTGGATGATCTGTCCATTGGTGAAAGTGGGGTGTTAAAGTTCCCTACTATGATTGTGTTACTGTCTATTTCCCCTTTTATGGCTGTTAGTATTTGCCTTATATATTGAGGTGCTCCTATGTTGGGTGCATACATATTTACAATTGTTATGTCTTCTTCTTGGATTGATCCCTTGATCATTATGTAGTGTCCATCTTTGTCTCTTCTAATAGTCTTTATTTTAAAGTCTATTTTGTCTGATATGAGAATTGTTACTCCAGCTTTCTTTTGATTTGCATTTGCATGGAATATGTTCTTCCATCCCCTCACTTTCAGTCTGTATGTGTCCCTAGGTCTGAAGTAGGTCTCTTGTAGACAGCATATATATGGGCTTTGTTTTTTTATCCATTCAGCCATTCTAAGTCTTTTGGTTGGAGCATTTAATCCATTTACATTTAAGGTAATTATTGATATGTATGTTCCTATTACCATTTTCTTAATTGTTTTGGGTTTATTATTGTAGGTCTTTTCCTTCTCTTGTGTTTCCTGCCTAGAGAAGTTCCTTTAGCATTTGTTGTAGAGCTGGTTTGGTGGTGCTGAATTCTCTTAGCTTTTGCTTGTCGGTAAAGGTTCTAATTTCTCCATCAAATCTGAATGAGATCCTTGCTGGGTAGAGTAATCTTGGTTGTAGGTTTTTCTCCTTCATCACTTTAAATATGTCCTGCCACTCCCTTCTGGCTTGCAGAGTTTCTGCTGAAAGATCAGCTGTTAACCTTATGGGGATTCCCTTATGTGTTATTTGTTGTTTTTCCCTTGCTGCTTTTAATATTTGTTCTTTGTATTTAATTTTTGATAGTGTGATTAATATGTGTCTTGGAGTGTTTCTCCTTGGATTTATCCTGTATGGGACTCTCTGTGCTTCCTGGACTTGATTAACTACTTCCTTTCCCATATTAGGGAAGTTTTAACTATAATCTCTTCAAATATTTTCTCAGTCCCTTTCTTTTTCTCTTCTTCTTCTGGACCCCTATAACTCGAATGTTGGTGCATTTAATGTTGTCCCAGAGGTCTCTGAGACTGTCCTCAGTTCTTTTCATTCTTTTTTCTTTATTCTTCTCTGCAGTAGTTATTTCCACTATTTTATCTTCCAGGTTACTAATCCATTCTTCTGCCTCAGTTACTCTGCTATTGATCCCTCTAGAGAGTTTTTAATTTCATTTATTGTGTCGTTCATCACTGTTTGTTTGCTCTACAGTTCTTCTAGGTCCTTGTTAAACGTTTCTTGTACTTTCTCCATTCTATTTCCTAGATTTTGGATCATCTTTACTATGATTATTCTGAATTATTTTTCAGGTAGATTGCCTATTTCCTCTTCATTTGTTAGGTCTGGTGGGTTTTTGCCTTTCTCCTTCATCAGCTGTGTGTTTCTCTCTCTTCTCATTTTGCTTAACTTACTGTGTTTGGGGTCTCCTTTTCACAGGCTGCAGGTTTGTAGGTCCTGTTGTTTTTGGTGTCTGCCCTCAGTGTGTAAGGTTGTTTCAGTGGGTTGTGTAGGCTTCCTGGTGGAGGGGACTATTGCCTGTGTTCTGGTATATGAGGCTGGATTTTGTCTTTCTCGTGGGCACGTCCACGTCTGGTGGTGTGTTTTGGGGTGTCTGTGGCCTCATTATGATTTTAGGCAGCCTCTCTGCTAATGGATGGGGTTGTGCTCCTGTCTTGCTAGTTGTTTGGCATACGGTGTCCAGCACTGTAGCTTGCTGGTCGTTGAGTGGAGCTGGGTCTTGGCATTGAGATGGAGATCTCTGGGAGATTTTTGCCATTTGATATTACATGCAGCTGGGAGGTCTCTTGTCGACCAGTGTCCTGAACTTGGCTCTCCCACCTCAGTGGCACAGCACTGACTCCTGGCTGCAGCACCAAGAGCCTGTTCTCCACACAGCTCAGAATAAAAGGGAGAAAAGAAAGAAAGAAAGAAAGAAGCTAAAATAAAATAAACATATTAAAATAAAAAATAATTATTAAGAAAAAAAAATTTGAAGTAAAAAAAAAAAAAAAGGACAGACAGAACCCTAGGAAAAGTGGTTAAAGCAAAGCTATACAGACAAAATTAAACACAGAAGCATACACATAGACACTCACAAAAAGAGAAAAAGGGAAAAAATAATCTATCTTGCTCCCAAAGTCCACTTCCTCAATTTGGGATGATTCGTTATCTATTCAGGTATTCCACAGATGCAGGTACATCAAGTTAATTGTGGAGAGTTAATCTGCTGCTTCTGAGGCTGCTGGGAGAGATTTCCCTTTCTCTTCTTTGTTCGCACAGCTCCCGGGGTTCAGCTTTGGATTTGGCCCCGCCTCTGCGTGTAGGTCGCCTGAGGGCGTCTGTTCTTCGCTCAGACAGGTCGGGGTTAAAGGAGCAGCTGATTCGGACGCTCTGGCTCACTCAGGCCCGGGGAGGGGGGGGGAGGGGGGGCAGGGAGGGCGGGGCGGGCCTACGGCAGAGGCCGGCGTGACGTTGCACCAGCCTGAGGCGTGCCTTGCGTTCTCCTGGGGAAGTTGTCCCTGGAACACAGGACCCTGGCAGTGGCGGCCGGCACAGGCTCCCGGGAGGGGAGGTGTGGATAGTGAACTGTGCTCGCACACAAGCTTCTTGGTGGCGGCAGCAGCAGCCTTAGCGTCTCATTGCCCGTCTCTGGGGTCCGCGCTGAGAGCCACGGCTCGCGCCGGTCTCTGGAGCTCCTTTAAGTGGCCCTCTTTATCCCCTCTCTTCGCGCACCAGGAAACAAAGAGGGAAGAAAAAGTGTCTTGCCTCTTCGGCAGCTGCAGACTTTTCCGGCACTCCCTCCCGGCTACCCGTGGCGCACTAACCCCTTCAGGCTGTGTTCACGCCGCCAACCCCAGGCCTCTCCCTGCGCTCCGACTGAAGCCGGAGCCTCAACTCCCAGACCCGCCCGCCCCTCGGGTGAGCAGACAAGCCTCTCAGGCTGGTGAGTGCTGGTCGGCACTGATCCTCTGTAAGGGAATCTCTCCGCTTTGCCCTCCGCACCCCTGTTGCTGTGCTCTGCTCCACAGCCCCGAAGCTTCCCCCCACCGCCACCCGCAGTTTCCGCCCGCGAAGGGGCTTCTAGTGTGTGGAAACGTTTCCTCCTTCACAGCTCCCTCCCACTGGTGCAGGTCCCAGCCCTATTCTTTTGTCTCTGTTTATTCTTTTGCCCTACCCAGGTATGTGGGGAGTTTCTTACCTTTGGGGAGGTCTGAGGTCTTCTGCCAGCGTTCAGCAGGTGTTCTGTAGGAGCTGTTCCACGTGTAGATGTATTTCTGATGTAATTGTGGAGAGGAAGGTAATCTCCGCGTCTTACTCTTCCGCCATCTTGAAGCCCCTCAGTCATTGATTTTATTGTATAAAACTTGAGCCAGGGAGGCAGTTAGTGGGATTTTACTGCCCTTTGCACACTATATTGACTTGTTGGCATTGTTTTCTTACTTGCGAAGGCTACTCAAAATGATACTGGGCACTTTTGATACTGCCTCTTCAAACCTTAACTAGTTCACAGACAAAACTCAGAAAACAGGAATGGGAAGTTTCCCCTTGATCGAGAGATGACCACGAGAGGGAGAAGGGGTGGACTGCCTTGGAAAAAAAGAGTGTTAGGTGGAGCTGGAAATAAAAGTAGATTCTGGGGCTTCCCTTGTGGCGCAGTGGTTGAGAGTCCGCCTGCCGATGCAGGGGACACGGGTTTGTGCCCCGGTCCGGGGAGATCCCATATGCCGCGAAGCCGCTGGAACCGTGAGCTATGGCCGCTGAGCCTGCGCGTCCGGAGCCTGTGCTCCGCAACGGGAGAGGCCACAGCAGTGAGAGGCCCGCGTACCGCAAAAAAAAAAAAAAAAAAAAAAAGTAGATTCTGGATTTTCTTTACAGGCAGGATGAATGTGGTGCAAGCTCTGAGGACTTCAGGGCTTGGATGAAGTATTTGGTGTGTATTTCAGCTTTGCAAGGCCACTTCCTATTTGGGTCAGTTTGAACATGTTACCTTCCTAAGCGTTTGTTATCCACATGGTGATGATAACACATAGGATTGTTGAAAGGATCAAGGATGTTTTAGGCAGTGCTTCTCAAACTTGAAGACCTGGAGGGTTAAAACATGGACTTTTGGGCCCACCCCCATAGTTTCTGATTCACCAGATCCCAGGTGGCCTAAGAATGTGCATTTCTTTTTTGGCTTAAACAACAGAAATTTATTTTTTCACAGTTCTGGAGGCTAGAAGTCCAAGATCAAGGTGTAAGAAGGAGTGGTTTCTTCTTCTTTTTAATGTATTTTATTCAACTGTAGTTGGTTTACAATGTTGTGTTCATTGCTATTGTACAGCAAAGTGATTCAGTTATACATTCTTTTTCATATTCTTTTCCATTTTGGTTTATCACAAGATATTGAATATAGTTCCCTGTGCTATACAGTAGGACCTTGTTGTTTATCCATCCTATATATAATAGTTTGCATCTGCTAACCCCGAACTCCCAATCCACCCCTCTCCCACCCCCATCCCCTTGGCAACCACAGGTCTGTCCTTTATGTCTGTAGTCTGTTTCATAAATAAGTTTATTTGTGTCATATTTTAGATTCCACATATAAATGATATCATATGGTATTTGTCTTTCTCTGTCTTATGTCCCTTAGTGTGATCATCTCTAGGCCCATCCGTGTTGCTGCAAATGGCATTATTTCATTCTTTTCTATGGCTGAGTAGTAGAATGTGCATTTCTATCTCGTTCCCAGGTGATGCTGATGCTGCTGATCTTGGTGCCATGTTTTGGGAACCATTGTTTTAAGGATTAATCGCCACAAATATCAGGTGAGCACCTAGCAGTTAAACTGACAGGCAATAAAATGTCTGCCTGACATCTCACCCCACTCCACCCTACACACCCTTGTTCCAACCTTGGAGTTGATACAAGCATTTCTGAGACCAAGGCCATCTCTAAGAGCGTGCAGCAGAGTTCTTCCTAAAGGTACTTCACAGCATGTAGTGGGTGGATTACTGCCCCCCCAAAATGCATGTCCACATGGAATCTCGGAACGTGACCTTATTTGGAAGTAGGGTCTTTGCCGATGTAATTCAGGTAAGGACCAAGATGAGGTAATACTGGGTTGAGCAGCTCCTAAATCCAATGAGAGTGTCCTTAGGAGAGAAGAGGACACACAAAGAGATACACAGAGGGAAGACAGCCATGTGGAGACAAAGGCAAAGATTGGAGTGATGCTTCCACAAAACAAGGAACCTGAAGAACCACCAGAAGTGGGAAGAGACAAGGAAGAACTCTCTTCCAGAGCCTTCAGAGGGAGCATGTCCCTGCCAATACCTTGATCTCTGACTTATGGCCTCCAAGACTGTGAGATATTCAATTTCTACTGTTTTAAGCCACTATGTTTGTGGTCATTTGTTACAGCAGCTGAAGGAAACTCATACACAGCCTCTTAGAAGAAAGACTTAGTATTGACTGTTTCAGCTCTGGCACCTTCCCCAAGGAGCCTGAAACAGAAGTGCAACCCAGACCGACTCATCCAGATGACTTGTCTCCATCCCTTTAACCTTCGCTAGTATTTTCACCTCCATCCCAAGTGGACCACCCCTCTCGGCAGGTCACTCTGTGCTTGCGCAGCAAGAGACAGGTGGCAGGTTCCCACCTTCCAGGAGCTGGCAAATCTGGAGAAACCAGAGTCAGTTTATCGGGTACGGAGAAAGGACGGCCACCGAGACAACTTGGGTGCAGAACTCCTCCATAATGATGGTGGTGGCCAGGGTGGGATGGGGTGGAGCATCAAAAAACATGTTAGGTTTTATGTGCAGAACTATGTCAGAGGGGACATGATTTGGCCCCTCTAAGTAACAACCATGGTGATAACATCAGTTATCTTGCATCAGGTAACTGATCTACTCTTAAAACTTCTGTAAATCCAGCCTCACTTCCAACATGCTAGGAGGGTTCCACCCGTAAATGATAACCGCCCCATTGCCTCAGTGTTCTGTACATTTTCCTCTCCGTCATTTATCCCTGAAATCCTTACTGACCATCAGCCTCCAGGTTCCATCTGTGGTCCCATAGTCAGATCCATTTTAATTGGTTGAGGTGGGAGAGGCTTCCTGTCAAAGCCAGGTTCATGTCAAACCTCCCCCTACAGTTTTCTTCTGATGCTTGTCTTACTTAAGGTAACTTTGGCAGGTCTGTCTCCTTGGTGGAAGCATATCTTCAAGACAAAGCAAGACAGCACTTCTGGATCCCTGTTTTTTGAACTTTTTCCAGTTTCCTACACCTGAGGCCCAAAGGAGAAAAGTGGTTCTGACTTCAGTCTTAGCTGAAAACGAATGTAGGAAAACATGGTTCACGAAGAGAGACCCTTCTGTCCATCATTATGACGCAGCTGTATCTTCCCCCAACAGGAAATCCAGAGCTGCCAGCCAAGAGGGATGAATATCAAGGGCTTAAATTCTTGTAAATGCTGATTTCACTAGGGAGTGAGGCTGGAGGGTTGAGAAAGGAAGGAAACTTTTGGCCAACTCTATGGTCCTTTGGGGTCTAATGAATCAGCAAGAATCCAGGGAAACTGTAGGTTTCTGGCAGGATCAGTTGCCAAGGCTCCTTCCAGGAAGTTTTATAAATAGGAAGATGGCAGCCTGCCTCGAATTAGCCAAGAATTTACCCACCATCTACATGATGCCTCATTTCTACCTTGACCTCCTGTTCAAGATAGCCTTTCCTTGGGTTCTTCCTGGATGGACATCTTTTGTATCCATGTGTTGGTTGTGCCAAAGCCCTTCCCTCACATGTATAGTACCTGAATCCAGAGTCCAAATGGAGGCCACCCCTCATGTAAACAAATATCTAAAAGCCAATGGACTTCCCTGGTGGTGCAGTGGTTAAGAATCCACCTGCCAGTGCAGGGGACATGGGTTCGAGCCCTGGTCCAGGAAGATCCCACATGCCGCAGAGCAACTAAGCCCGTGCACCACAACTACTGAGCCTGCACTCTAGATCCCACGAGCCACAACTACTGAAGCCTGCGTGCCTAGAGCCCATGCTCCGAAACAAGAGAAGCCATCGCAGTGAGAGGCCCGCACACCGCAACGAAGAGTCGCCCCTACTCACCGCAACTAGAGAAAGCCCACGCACAGCAACAAAGACCCAACTCAGCCGAATTAAATTAATTAATTAATAAACTAAAAAAAAAGTATACTAAAGGATCCATATTTTTAAAAAAAGAAATCAAGCCAACAAACCACCAAATGACATGTTCTAGCCTCCTGCCTTAACAAATACACATTCATATTGACCGGAAAGCCGGATTTGACTTCCAAATCTCAGGACTCATTAGGATTAGTTTCTGGAATATGGCAACCTGGGAAAATCCAGCCCCTAGCTCCTGCACAACAGCACCCAGCTCACCCCTGCTCAGCCCAGTCCCACCCTGCTCCTCAAAGGGCCTCACATGCATGCATGCAAGCAGACACCCCAGCCCACAGGTCCAAGCTCCATCTGCACCCTCTACCACCTGTCGCCCCTAGATCAGCCCCACAGGCTTAGGGTATACACACTAGAGGTGCGGTCTGCCCTCAGGAGCTGGCCCCAGGGAAGAGACATACATGGGCTCTGAAAGTGGGCTTGGGCCACCAGGCAGGTGACATCAGACACAGTGTGGTATGGCACAGGTCCCTTGGCCCCCACCCTGTGGGACCCCACCCTGAAGCAGGACCTAAGAAGGGCCCTCTAAAGCGGAGGGACCAGGCTGTGGGCCCCTCTTGCTCAGGTCTAAGACAGCACTGTTTTGCCTACCCAACACCCATGTCCCCATCTCTGGGGAGCAGCATCTCACTTTCTCTTTAGGGAACCCCTCTTTCCCCACCACCCCAATCCCTGTGGTTCATGTGGGCCTCACTCCTGCCACGGGAGGTTGAACAGTTCATGCCCCACGCAGAGGTGTGTGGTCCAGGGAGTGAGTGGGGCTGAAATCCAGCTGGGCTCTGCTGACCAAGCATGGGTGGCTTAAGCCCAGTGGAACAGGCACAGTTGTTTTATTGACCTGCTCTAAAGGGCCACCCCATCAGCTCTCCAGGACCCAGGGCCACTGCATCCCTGGTCACAGCCATCAAGAAGATCACCGGCAAAAACACCTGGTAGAGGAGATCATTTCAAGAGCAGTGTGTGCAGAAAAGACCTGAGGGCTCAGTTCTTCCATAAGCCCAATGAATCAACCAATGATGGGTGAAGCTGCCCAAAAAATACTTTTTAAAGCAAGAGCCATCTTCAACCACCTTTATGGAAATCTAGCCTTCAGATCAAAGGGAGATACAGACCCAAAGTGGTTTACACGGATCAGGCTAGATTGAAAAACTCACATCCTGAATAACAAATTAGCTCTATGAGAGACTAAAAGCAGACAATAATCAAAAGCAGACTCCAAACGCAGGTGATGAGTAAATTCTATGTGTTCTTTAAAGGTTTAACACAGAAGTTCTTAACCCTAGCTGCACATTAGATTCAACAGGGGAGCTTTTAAAAATATTAGTGCCGGAGCCCCCCTACCCCAGGGACTCTGATTTAATTGGCCTGGGGTGGGGCCCAGGTAAAGTATTTTTTTAAAAGCTCTCCCGGTGATTGTAATGTGCAGTCAGGAATAAAATCCACTGTTTTAATATGAGGCAGACACTTCAGGAAATGTGCACATTAGCTAAATAGTGCAAATATCACCTAACCCAGGAGTTCCCAACCCAGAATGATCATTAAAACACCTGAGGCCAGGGCTTCCCTGGTAGCTCAGTGGTTAAGAATCTGCAGGCCAATGCAGGGGACACAGGTTCGAGCCCTGGTCAGGAAAGATCACACATGCAGCGGAGCAGCTAAGCCCGTGCGCCACAGCTACTGAGCCCATGTGCTGCAACTACTAAAGACCCTGTGCCTAGAGCCCGTGCTCCTCAACAAGAGAAGCCACAGCAATGAGAAGGCCGCGCACTACAATGAAGAGTAGCCCCCACTAGCCACAACTAGAGAAAGCCTGCGCGCAACAATGAAGACCTAACGCAGCCAAAAATATAAATAAATAAAAATTTAAAAAAAGAACACCTGAGGCCATTTTTTTCAACTTCAGGTCACTGGCCTGACTCTTAGTCTACGGAATCAGAATCTTCTCCAATGAGGCCCAGAACTCAGCATTTTTCAAAGCTCCTTGCTTCATTTCAGTAGTCAGCCAGTGACCTATAATAACCTTTTTTTCTGCTGGGGATGCATGTTAACCTCCTCTGGGGCTCAAGCCAAGTGTACTAAATAAGTATGGGGGCTGAGAGTCAGTATTCTAGAAATTCCCCTTCCCTGTGATTTATTTATGCACCCCTTTGATATCGTTAACTGGGGTTAGAACAATTATAATAATAAACATACTGTAATGGCTACTGTGTCAGTTAGCTACTGCTGCATAGCAAATTATCCCAAACTTACTGTCTCAAAAACAACATTTGCTGTCTCACAGTTGCTGTGGGTCAGGAATCCAAGTGTGGCGTAGCTGGACCCTCTGGGTCTGGGCCTCTCCCAGGTGGCCTTGAAGGTATGGCTGGGGCTGCACTCATCTGTAGCTGGGCCAAGGGGTGGACCTGATTCCGAGCTCACTCAAGTGACTGGTGTCAGGATTCTGTTCCTCTCAAGCTGTTGGACTGAGGGCCTCAGTCCCTCACTGGCTGTTGCCTGGAGACCTTCCCCTGGTCCTTGCCACATGGACCTCTCTGGAGGGCAGCTGGTGAACAGAGAGCCAGAGAGAGAGAGAGCTAACAAGATGGGAGTCACGGTCTCTCGTAACCTAATCACAGAAGGGGCACCCTGTCACCTTTGTGGTGTTCTATGTATTAAATCGAGCCACTAAAACAACACAAAGGACCACTAACACCTATTAGAAAGCCCAGAATCCAGAACACTGACAACACCAAATGCTGGGGAGGATGTGGAGCAACAGGAACTCTCCCTTATTGCTGGTAAGAGTGGAAAATGGTGCAGCCACTTTGGAAGACAGTTTGGTGATTTCTTACAAAACTAAACGTACTCTTACCATATGATCCAGCAATCACACTCGTTGGCATTCATCCAAAGGAGGTGAAAACGTATGTTCCCACAAAAACCTGCACACAGATTTACAGCAGCTTTGTTCATAATTGTCAAAACTTGGAAGCAGGGCTTCCCTGGTGGTGCAGTGGTTGAGAGTCCGCCTGCCGATGCAGGGGACACGGGTTCGTGCCCCGGTCCGGGTAGATCCCACATGCCGCGGAGCGGCTGGGCCCGTGAGCCATGGCCGCTGAGCCTGCGCGTCCGGAGCCTGTGCTCCACAACGGGAGAGGCCACAACAGTGAGAGGCCCACGTACCGCAAAAACAAAAACAAAAAACTGTGATATATCCAGACAATGAAATATTATTCAATGCCAAAAAGAAATAAGCCATCAAGATATGAAAAGACATGGAGGCAACTTAAATTCATAGTACAAAGTGAAAGAAGCCAATCTGAAAAGGCTACATACAGTATTATTCCAACTGTATGTCATTCTGGAAAAAGGCAAAACTATGGAGACAGTGGTAAGATCCTTTCAGTGGTTGTGAGGAGTTAGGAGGGAGGGAGAGATGAATAGGTTGAGCACAGAGGATTTTTAGGGCAGGGAAAATACCATGTGCGCTCCTATAATGATGGATACATGTCATGACACCCTTGTCCAAACCCACAGAATGTACGACACCAAGAGTGAACTCTGTTGTAAACTCTGGACTTTGGGTGATAATGACATGCCAGTGTAGGATCATCAGTTGTAACAAATACACCACTCTAGTGCAGGATATTGATAGTCAGGGAGGCTATGAATGCGGTGGGGAGGGTGGGAGTGTCTCTGGAAATTTCTGCACCTTCCTCTCAGTTTTGCTGAGACCTTAAAACTAATCTTAAAAAAAGTCTAAGAAAACGTTTTAAAGCAAGTGGCTAGCCTAGGCCACCATCAAGAAGGGATCAGTGGGGACCATCATGGGAGTTGACGTGACACAGCTACCACATCCTGAGCACTCACCAGACCCCTTCTAGGAACTCTGCACTCCTAACTCATGTAGTCCTTAGAACATTGTGATGGATGAGGAAACTAAAACCAACAAGGGAAAAATGTCCTTGAAGCCACGTGGCTGGTAGGTACAGAGCCGGGATGCCAGTGCCCAGCCCACTGCCATGGACGCCTGTCCCTGATCCTTGTCAAGACAGCATCTCCATACAGATCCTGCCCACGTGTGAGCAGCTGTAGGAGGGAGCACGGGACAGACTGACTAGTGCGTGTCCCAGAGGTCCGAGATCCAATTGTCTAGATGGGGCGAGGACACAACAGGAGGTGGACTGCACAGAAGCCTGCCACTCTTCTGCTTCCAAAGGGGACTTTGAACCCTCTGCCCCCTCCTGCCTCTGCCCAGCAGAGGCCTGAAGCACAGTTCCAATTAGCATGGAGAATATTCATGGGCTGCTCCTGCCGCCTGAGTGTTTCTTAGGAGCCTTGAGTAAGCTGGATTAATAAACTATCTTTCATTTGCCATCCTTTGGCATGAATTTTGCATTAGGCTGAATTCAGTTTAGGTTCCAGCCTTCACCATTTTCTCTAAGAAAATGCTTTCCACTCCTGGGCATGTGTGTGTTTACAGGAGAATGTCCCCAATGGTAGAGGGACTCCTGGCACCTCTTGAGAGCATTTTTAAGAACACTTGGGCCCTCCGTGCTTAGGCATTAAGCCTGAAGATGAACGCCCTCTGGAATTTATGCTATTAATAAAGCGGGTTCCTTTCTCTTTGCATTAGGGGAAATGACTAGGCTTTCAGCTGAGTGTCTGGCTTGGATCAGCTCTGTGGAAGACTGCCCACCTGGAGGATAGGGTCACCAGGAGAACAAAGGGTCAAAGGTGGTCTTGTGAATGGGGAGAGGCCACAGACACGGTGTCCTCAGGGCAGTGGGCCCCACTGGGTTTCAGTGCCTGCCATGCGGGCCTAAAGTCAGTCCGTGGGTCTTAAGGAGGCCCTTGGGTGGGTGGGGGTTATCATGCAGTGACTCTGACCCCTGCACTCAGAGCACAAGGCTGCCCACCTGGGGGTCCGCCCTTCAATCACTGAATGCCTGGGAAGGGGGCCCCTTGGACCACTGACACACATACCTTGACTGATGACCATTCGCTCACCAGGCAGCTCTGACGACACAGGTCTCGTGCCGGCAGGGCAGTCCCTGGGAAAAACAGGCATAGTGAGCACAGGAGGGCTAGGATCTGGCGCAGACCTGGGATGCGGCCAGGACTCTGCAGCTCTAACACACTCCAGCTGACATCTCTGCTGCTGGTCCATGGACCACACTTTGAGTTACTGAAGCCAGTTCAGCAGCCACCAAAAGATGAAGCGACCGGCCAGTCATGTGGGTGACAGGGACACAGGCACGGCACTGTTACGGTGCCCAAGGCACTGCCTCACTGTGCCCTCCTGCCCTGAGGACAGCATCCATTTCTGAGCGGGAGTGAAATGGAGAAGAAAGAGCATGGAAGGTGTCAAGAGGCTCCCATTCCCCTCCTGATTCCTCCACTGTCAGCTCAGTGACTCTGGGCGGGTCTCACTGACAAACGTCCCAGCTACCACAACAGGCTGGATACCATCTAACAGAAAAAGAGATCTGAGGGGGTGTTGAAAAATCACAAAACAGAGACACACTGCAAGCCCAAAGAACCACGACCCAGCTCGGAGGTTTAGGGCAACATGCTGCCCGCAGCATCCTTGCTGGGCCCTGCTCTCACGAGCAGCTGCACAGGCCCCTTGGGCGTCAGTCACCATCAGTGATCCAGAGAAGCCCCCAACACTTGCTGAGAAGCCATGCTGTGTGCGCAGCTCATGACCCCATCGATGTGGTCATACCGGAGGCAAGAGGCTTTCGAAAGGGATGCCTGGTCGCCTCCTGGGCCCTCAACTGCTAACTGCTGTGTTTGACTGTTCTTTTAATCCTACAGCCCCTGAAGAGGTTATGGTGAAAGCCTTTTGTCCTTTTCAAATTGTGGGCGATGAGACAAATATGACTTAGCACTGTCTCCATTCAATAGATGAGGAAACAGAAGGGTGGAGGAATAAAGGTGAGGTGTGAGTCAGGACAGAAGGGTCATGGATTTAGGAATACCTGGGTGTACCCAGAAATACCAGGCAGAGCACAGGCCCTGGCCCTCACGGTTTCTGCATCCCGCCGCTGCCACCATCACCCCATCACTACACGTATGCATCGAGACCCTGTTTGGACCTAGTGCCAAGCTAACTGCTGCTCGGTCAGTGGGGGACTGTTGGCTGGCAGAGACGGGGATGAATCAAAGAAAACTGAAAATGCATTCCTTCCCTCCAGAGACATAAAACTAAATGTAGAGATAAGTTATACTAAAAACAAAAACCGCAATAAATACCAGAATATGCCAAATATCAAGCAAGATTTCCAGATGCTCAGCGCTATGGAGTCCCAATGAAGGAGAGGTTCCCGGGCTCAGAGGCAGGAAGGCGTTTCTGACCTGTGATTGCAATGGATCAGGGAGAAGAAGGAAATAGTAACTGTATCAGTTGTGGCCGCTGTGATCACAACTGTCGTCCTGTGGCTCTGAGCTGCAATACCCAGTGCGTTCAGCCATGAGGGCCTGGGCCAAGGGGGACAAGGCAGCAGGAGGAGTCATGCCACACTGCCCCCTAGAGGTCAACTGAGGACTGTCACTGAATCCTGGAGACGAAACCCAGGGGCCGCCACTACCCTGATGTGCTTGGAGTTCTGGGCATCCTGCAGGAAAAGATTTGAGCCTGTCTCACATTTGGGGTTCAGACCCCTACAGATTTTCTTCTGTAGGGGCTGGGGGTACCCCTAGGTGAGGCTGACCTCGGGACCCAAGGCAAAAATGAGCCCAGGTGCACCAGATGTCTGGCTGAGATCAGGGCCAGGATGCTAAGAGTGGGCAGGCCAGGTGCAGCGAGGCTGGCCAGATGGTCACTGTCTCCACCTGCACCTGCAAGTGTCTGCAAGTCTGAGGAGAAGAGGACTGGGTTCTGAGGAAAGGACTCAGCCACTAGACACACACACGCGCGCGCACACACACACACACACACACACACACACACCTTGCATGCACGCATCCTGCTGGGAACTCTGGGAAAGGGCTGGCCTAAGAAACATAAGCTCTTTCTCCTTCTGCCAGTGAGTCTTCAGCAGGAGGGAAAGCCAGACAGAGCCCGGGGTGGGGACCAGAGGTCTGCGGGCAAAGGACAGGTGATGGGCCCTTGGGGACTCTGCTCAGGCCCAGGACACACCTGCCACACATGCGTCAACTCACTCACCTGAAGTGATATTGAAGGGTTCAGTCACCTTCCTACTTACAAATGGGAAAACTTGATGATCAGAAAGACCGTCTGGTTCCCAGGGTCACTAATTTAATGAGTGGCAAAGCCAAAATCCACACTGTCAAGTGGCTCGATCTTCCCAGGGTGGAGAAAGAAGCATCCGAACCAGCATTCAGGAGTGAACACTAAGGGAGAAAATAAATTACACTGTTAGAATCCTGATGAGAAAAAAAAAAAAAGTATAGCTTAAACATGCCTGAGGTTTGAATGGGTAGCAAACTAGAGTCAAATTACCTTCCTGCAGATCAACTCAGGGCATCCTAAATATTGTAAACTCAGGGTGTTCGGGGAAGTTCTAATGTAAATCAACTCCCAACCCGCTGCCCTGCTTCCACATTTATTTCTGTTAGCGCTGCCTTGGCTGTGTTGGAAGTTGAATGGCCGTAGGAGAAGTAGTTAAATTCTTATCCCAGAGCAGAGAAGGTCAGAAGCCTTTCCCTGACAGCCAAATGCAAAGTGATCTCCCATTTTCCTAATGAGGATATGTTAATAAAAAAAAAGTTTGGGGTCAACTTGAATATGCAAACTTTCTAGGGATGTGGAAGGAAGAGTCACATGTGCACTTACAAGTAGTTCACTTAGGTGCTAAATGTCCTGCAATGGCATAACTGGAGTTTTTACATCATGTATTATCATGTAAGCCTGCAATCGGAGCCATAACTCCTTCATGGCCACTCATCCGTCTGCCAATCACAGCTTCCTTTAGAGCTACTTACACTTGGGGTTGATGGTGTCTTTCTTAGGTCCTGTAGCTGAAGGAAGTGCAAGGTATAAGCACCAAAAATGCAAAACCTAAGATAGATTCATGGAGCTTGCCAAACAATTCTCCCTGGGTTTGTTTTTCTTAATTTTACAGAATCAGCAATTTTGAGAAAAATCATGATGTCCCAATGTTACATATTGTTAGAGGTGACACTCCAGAACAATATCTCATCAACTGTTGGGAAATTTTCATATTTCAACAATCTTGTTTCTTGAGAATTGTTTTTATTTTTAATTCTCTCACTATTGGACAATAATAAACATCTTAGAATTTCTGATTTCAAATTTTGAAAAGTTTTTCCAAAATTTTTTTTTCTCAAGTATTGTACTTTTGGTGGAAATACACACCAGTCTGACTACTTTCTGGCCTGAAGAAGTCTGTGTGCCTTAATGTGTGACCAACTTAATGAAACTCAAGTCAATTAAGCTCTACAAAGGAAGCTATAGAGCGTGGTACACCATGCTATACTACCCAGCAATAAACAAGCAACAACTGTTTCTCTGTGCAATACGAAGCTCCAGAGAATTATGCTGAGTGCAAAAAGCCAATCCCAAAAAATCACATACTGTGTGATTCCATGTATATAAGATTTTTGAAATAATGTTATAGAAATGGAGAATAGATTCATGGCTGACCAGGGTGAAGGAGGGGATGGAGGAGGGAAGGAAGCAGGTGTAGCTATAGAAGCACGACAGGATGGATGCTTGTGGTGATGGGTATGTTCTGCATCTCAACTGCATCAATGCCAGTATCCTGGCTACAATGTTGTACTAGCGTTTTGCATGATGTTCCCAATGGGGGAACATGGGTAAAGCATACATGAGCTCTCTCTGTATTATGTCTGTATTATGAATCTACAATTATCTCAAAATAAAAACTTTAATTTAAAAAATGTGTCACTATGGAGGTTCCTTAAAAAAATAAAAATAGAGTTACCATATAATCCAGCGATCCCACTCCTGGGCATATATCTGGAGAAAACTCTAATTTGAAAAGATATATGCACCCCAATGTTTATTGCAGCACAATTTACAACAGCCAAGACATGGAAGCAACCTAAATGTCCATCAACAGATGAATGGATAAAAAAGAAATGGTATACACACACACACACACACACACACACACACACACACACAGTGGAATATTACTCAGCCATAAAAATGAATGAAATAATGCCATTTGCAGCAACATGGATAGACCTAGAGATTATCATACTAAGTGAAGTAAGTCAGACTGAGACAAATAGCATATGATATCGCTTGTATGTGGAATCTAAAAAATGATACAAATGAACTTATTTACAAAACAGAAAAGACTCACAGACTTAGAAAACAAACTTATGGTTACCAAAGGGGAAAGGAGGGAGGGATTAACATATACCAAAAAAAAAAAAAAGTTAGAGATCTTTTGGATGTTTACAATGGTTGAAAAAGTTGAGGTAACGAACAGTCTTTAAAAGTTTACTTAAACTACTTTGTGGTTTAAATCTAAGAAAATGAAAACACATCTTCAAGTATTTTGAATATTCTTGAATATTTTTAACATAAAAGAATTTCCTCTGGGAATAGGGGAAATTGCATATAGAGCTTCCTCCACCAGGACCTGTGGTGGATAAGTCTTTATTGGACATTATCTGTCTCACTTATCCTTATACTGACTTTCCAAGACTCAGATTATTATCTACATTTTATAAAGGAAATTGCTGCTCAGACAAGTGAAGAAATTTTCCCCAGGTAGCCCAGCTAGGAACTGGCTAGTTTGAGATTTGAATCCAGGTTTGTGTGGATTTATGTATTTTCCATCTGCCAGCCACTTAAGAAATGGTCATGATTCCCCGAAGTAGACAACTTTCAACTGCAAGCCACTGACTCACAATAGCAAGAGAAGGAAAAAAACAAACGCCACTCTCAAGTAAAAAAAACTTTAATCATTTTTTTAACTTTAATCTTTTTTTTTTTTTTTTTTGCAGTATGCAGGCCCTTCACTGTTGTGGCCTCTCCCGTTGTGGAGCACAGGCTCCGGACGCGCAGGCTCAGTGGCCATGGCTCACGGGCCCAGCTGCTCCGCAGCATGTGGGATCCTCCCAGACCGGGCACGAACCCGTGTCCCCTGCATCGGCAGGCGGACTCTCAACCACTGCGCCACCAGGGAAGCCCATGTCCTTGTTTTTAAGGAAACTCTGAGGTAAAAAGACATCATGTTTGTAACGTACCCTTAAAAGTATTAAAAAATACATTAGATATCTATTTCATGACGGTGGGCAAATTTGGGGAGCTATGGATGAAGGATACATGGCATTTCTTTGTACTGTTATAACTTTTCTCTAACTCTGAAATTACTTCAAAATATTTGCAATTTTAAAAATATTCTAGGAACTATCTAGAACAGCTCTCCAGACAAAACTCCAATGATGAGCATATTCTTGCAAAGGTCTGCAAAAATATTGCTCAGGTCCTGTATTGTCATTCTTTTCTCTTTCCCTTCTCTCCATGAAAACTAAAATTAAAGAATAATTTGACTCCACTGAATAGGCTGTTATGGCTGAAAACCAACACAAATTCTACACTGAGGCAAGCAAGCCCTCTGCAGGTCACCTGTGGGGCACCAGTTAGGGCCCACACAGGAGGCACCTCCAGAAAACTTCCTCGCTGCTAAGAAACTGTATTTGGGGTGGGTGGTTTTCCTCCAGAGCAGCGTTTACTCATTGTCAGCATGTAAAGCATCTCTGCATCCCTGCAGGTGTAAGAGCCGCCCCCCATCTTGGTCCACAATCCAAGAAGTCCTGACAGCACATAGTGAATAGGGAGCGCCTGGCACTCTGCGGTGATAAAGTACAGTACCAGGGAGAGAAAGATCAGGAAGCTGGGCTTTTGATCACGCAGGAGGGGTCTCGAGGGCTAGCAGAGCCGCATTCTGGAAACATTTTATACAGAGAGTGTGGGATACCCACATTCGACAGAAAGCAATCATAAAAGCCTAGACATAAAATAACACGTAGAACTGGATGTCTGGGCTTATGTGATATTTTATGTGATAGAACACCCTGGAACACCCACAGTTCAAGCAATCCCAGCTCTCCCCAGGCTGAGCTCCTGCAGTGCTGTCTTGCACAAAAGCAAATCCAGCCTGCAGCCCACCCCCAGGCTCCCAGCATGCCTCGATCCCTGCTCCCTAGCCGCGTGCATTAAAGAGCATAAGAGTCAGGGAAGGTAGTAAGTAGGCTGTAAGTGTATTAGAAGGAGCGATTTTTCTGCACGTTCCTTATTGCCTTGCACAGAGTGATTCTGTATCTCTTTGACAGCTACATATCAACAGTCGCTGCTGCACAGAGCTGACTTTTCTGAACACTCAAAACTGGCTCTTACACACACGCACACACCCAGAGGGCAAGGCCAATTCTCCCCATAAATTTGTAGACTTGTTACCATAGAGACAGGCGCTGGGGTGCTTCAAGTGTGGATCAGCAGTGCCGCCTAGTGGCTTACCGGTTATCCTGCAGTCCCCCAACCAACAATGTCGGATGAGAGATGATTTTTTTTTCCTTTTTCCTTTTTCTTTTTGCATTTGTTCTTTTTTAGCTATCTGGGGTTCCCCTTCAAGATTTCTAGAGATATATTAAATCAATATCTATTTAAACCAAGGGTTTTTTCCTTCCAGTTTCATTTGAGATATAATTGACATATATACAGCACTGTATAAATTCAAGGTGTTGACTTACATATATCATGAAATGATTACTACAATAAGTGTAGTGATCATCCATCATCTCATATAGGAACAAAATTAAAGAAAAAAATATTTTCCCTTGTGATGAGAACTCTTAGGATTTACTCTCTTAACAACTTTTATGTAACATACATGAGTGTTAATTATATTTACCATGCTGTACGTTACATCCCTTGTACTTATTTATCCTATAACTGGAAGTTTGTACCTTTTGATCACCTTCATCTAATTCCCCCTCCCTCTACCCCCCATCTCTGGTAACCACAGAGCTGATCTCTTTTTCTGTGAGTTTGTTTGTTCAACCAAGATTTTTGAAGCTGTTTGCCTCCCACATGCAGAAATAGACTCCAACGTCAGAGCTGGCACTAGTGTTCCATCTCATTTCCTGGACGCTCTGCCCCACTATCGCATACCTAGCTCTAAATAAGTCAGGACCAGCTGTGGAGGTCCCTTGGATGTCACATACAATGACAAATATAAACCAATGCCTGACATGTAGGAGAACAAAACTCATTGGGGATTTAAAATAAATGATGAAGTCCTCCTGTATCATTTTATTCATTTGTTCAGCCAGTGTGGCTTCTACTCCACAGACGGAGATGTGCAAGAAGGAGGTTTTCTCTGTTTTTCTATAAATGAACTTACTCATTCCATCGTGGAGCAGAGAGTTGGTATCAGTAAATTCAGGATCTCCTGCCCCCACTTTATCCTGAGTCTAGGGTCAGGGTAAGGGTGGGTCCGCAGGGTCCAAACCCCAATCTTCCTGCCCATCTCAGGCTGTGACCCCCGCCCCCCAGGCAGAGCGTGCTACATCTGCCTGGTCCAGCCGTGCAACATCTCATGGCCAAAGTCACCCCGTACAGCTCTGCCCTGTCATCCTCCCTGGTGGTACTGTAAAAGAAGGGCACCCTCAGTGAATATCTCCAATTAATAATCTGTCAACCAATATTTATCATGCTTATGGGCATGACCCATCTGGAGGTCCTGGTATATAAAGAAGAAACTAGGCTCCTTTCTTAAACCCATGGGCTCCTGGGGAGACAGATTTTCCAACAAAGTACAGGAATGCTCGGAGCAGTCACTGTAAGGAAGACCCAGGTCCACAAACCCTTAATCAACATGCTTGAGCCAGATAGGTTTGCAATTCTGAATTTGTTGGATATTAGGAAAATAAACAGTCTATAGGTTGCATATTTCCTACTATCTCCATCAGGGGTCTGGGATGTCACCTGCAGTCAACCACACCGATTTTTGCAGCAAAACTCAGGAGGAGTAAAAATGAAATAAAGACGATCAACAGCTTTAAAGTCCTCACGGCAGCTCAGGAAGGATTTGCCACCAAATGAGGTTTAGTATCAAAAAGGAAAAATTTTTGAGGTGAGATCAGGAAGTGAGAGCTGGCCGGGTAGCCAGGTGGCAGCCTTGCAGATGGAGGGAGGCCAGGTACAGGCACCCAGGTGAGGGCAGCCCAGCGTGTCAGGGCAGTCAGTGTGCCAGGACCTCCAAGCCAGATCCTCAAATCTTGGACACCCCAGCCCTGCCTCAAAATTCCACCTTGGAAGGAAGCCTTCCCTGACCGCCCACCCTCCCCTACGTGAGTTGCATTGACATTCCAAAAAAAGTTCCATATGTTTCCTCTCTGATCCATAGACCTGAAATTCCTTAAGCACAAGCAACATCTTCTCTCCCTGGTACTATTTTCTAACACCTATTCAAGGCTTTTCAATTACAGCCACTCACACCCCTACAAGTACAACCACATCTGCAACTAGTGATAATAACAGCAACACATGCATCAAGAATTTTGGGGGGAGGGTTGAGGGTGTGACATTAGTCCTGTACATGAAAAGAAAGGGAGAGGAGACAAAACCCCTCAGGGTGGCCTGTGCTTGTATTTTTCTCTCCTTATCCTCAACTCACAGGATAAAAAGTTGTCTCCTACTCTGGCCAGGAGACAGAATCTGTTTCTGTACGTTCATTCTCGAATTGCTGAAACTCCCAAAGCAGCAGTGTAAATATTCATGCAGTAAACAGGGGGAGCCAGATGGAAGGGTCGCCACAGTTATTTTTGCTTCTCTGTCAAAATATTTAGCTGATCCATAAATCTTCTAAAACACATTCATTTGGCACTGCATGCAAACACTTCCACGAACATTCATCGCCCCTCCATCGCTAAATGTGGCTTCCATTTAGGCATTTCTTCCACACTTACCCAGAAAGGCTGGATCCAAAATCCAGAATATAAGACCCAAAAGGACTTGCCTGGACTAAGGGGCAGGCCACGCTCTGCTCAGGCTCCTGCCTCCCAGCCTGCTCAGAAATTGGCAGACAAAACCACCCCCTGCGTTGTAAATAGATGCTGAGGCAATGCGGAGAGCCGGGGGAGGACTAAGCAGAATGGGGATATTTCTGGAACAGGTCTGTTCTCTGAGGCTGGATAAATCACCCTGAACTGCTGGGAACTCTATTTCCTACAAACCGTGGGAAAGTAAAACCATATTACTGGTTCAACGTGGGGTTTTTTCCCAGGTTTTGAAGACACACACAGCATAAAACCAAATATATATTTAACACACTGGAAACGTGCGGTGGATTTTAATGAAAGTGATTAGACCCAGGAAAAGAAACCGAGGTAAAATGGAGGAAGATGGTCAATCTGGGATGCTTCCCTCCCCGCCACCCCAACTGGGAAGGATTCTATGATGGCGTCTACTCAAGTTCAGAGGGACTGGGCTGTGGCCTGCAGAGAACTCCCAGGGCTGCCCCCGGGCGCTAATAGCAAAGCCTCCAGGAAGGAAGGCTCCAGCTTTGTGAATTCCCTTCAATGCAGCAGGACCACATGAAGGACCAACTTCACGTTCAGCCTTGTGCTAAGCAGGGAGGGTGAAACCATGACTGCAATTCTGACGTGGCCAGCCTGGCAGGATGGATAGTTCAGGGAGGCAAAACAGGGCCCCCTGAAGACGCTCACCTGCTAATCCCCTGAACCTGTGACCACGTGATCTTACATGACAAAGGCAACTTTGCAGAGGGGACTAAGCCTAGCACCCTGAGATGGGAAATGATCCTGGATTATCAGGATGAGCCCAGTGTCATTCCAAAGGTGACAAGAGGAGGCAGGAGGGTCTGAGTCAGTAGCAGGAAATGTGATGACAGCAGCAGAGGTTAGAGGGATGCAGGGAAGGGTCTGTGAGCCTAGTAATGCAGGTGGCTTCTAGAAGCTGAAAAAGGCAATGAAATGGATTCTCCTCTGAAGCCTTCAGAAGGAACGTAGCCTTGCTGGCACCTCGATCTTAGATTTCTGACCTCCAGACCGTAAGAGAGAATAAATTTGGGTTGTTGTAAGGCCCTCAGTTTGTGGTAAACTATCAACACTCCCTCGCCCATGTCAGCATTGCTGGAACAGAGGTATGTGGGTGACTCAGGGAGTACGAACAGGGCGAGGGTCTCTCTTTCTGGGGAGGCCACAGAAGGCCTCACAGAGGAGGTGACTGAACTGTTCCCAAAGGCCAAGGAGAAGTCTCAAAGCCAGGGGAGTTCCAAACAGCATTCCAGGCAGCAGGTAAGGACGAGCACAGACACAGAGGCAGGGGAGCGCAGGGCATGCCCATGCACTAGGAGGACCGTGGCATGACCAGGCCCGGGGGCAGGGGAGGCTGGAAGAGGAGTCTGGAAAGACGAATGGCAGCCCAGCTCTAAAGCAGGGATGGCTACATGGACCAGGCCATGCAAGGGAAATGTAAGCATTTTCTCAGGAATTTGACCAAACCTCAAAGCCCGGGGCAGTGTGCTAGGTGCCCTGGACAGAGAACAGAGGCTAGGATGAAGCAAGCAAGGCATTGGCTCTGGGCAAAACTGAAGGGGGTGCCAAAAACTCAGTAATCAAGGTAAGTAAGTAATCAAAATAGGGTAGTATTTAAAAATTCAAAATTAAGACCCAAAATATCAAAGTTTTAAGTAAAGACAGGATCAGTTATGGTGCCCTGATGAGACACCTCGGAGCCTGAGGCAAATGGGAAAATCAGCCATTCTGATCCTGTTTTTAAATTTTTGTTATTTTGTTCATCATGGAATTTTTTGCATTAATTTTGATTTTTTTGTAACTGCATTAAAGTATTACCTACGTGAAGCTATTATATACAGAATGGATAAACAACAGGTCCTCCTGTATAGCATAGGGAACTACATTCAATACCTTATGATAAAGCATAATGGAAAAGAAAATTTAAAAAAAAGTATATATATATATATGTTTGTATAACTGAATCACTTTGTGTACAGCAGAAATTAACACAATGGTGTAAATCAACTATACTTCAATTTAAATATATAAATAAATAAAAATATATCACTTACCTGGATCACCGAGTTTTTGGTGCTCTCTTAAATTTTACACCCACACAGTGCCTCACTCACCTCACCCTAGCCCCAGCCCTGCCTCTACCTTCTAAAGCAGGGGTTCCCCACCCCCCAGGCCATGGACCGGTACCATCCACGGCCTGTTAGGAGCCATGCTGCACAGCAGGAGGTGACGGCGGGCCAGTGAGTGAAGCTTCGTCTGCCGCTCGCCATCGCTCGCATTACCGCCTGAACCACTCCCCCCTACCCTGATCCAGGGAAAAACTGTCTTCCATGAAACCGGTACTTGGTGCCAAAAAGGCTGGGGACTGCTGATCTAGAGAGTACTTGCCAGTCAGCTGATATCACCCTCAACAGCCTGTGTGAGATTGGGCTGAGATTCAAAGAGGATTTCCTTATGGTGAGAGAGAATTTTTTTTTTTTTTTAATTTGAGAAAGTAGAAGGGAGAGTTTGACTTGTATGCCCCGGTATTTGGGGGTAAAGAGACTGAAGTCTCCTGCAGGCCTGGCTACAGCAGCCCACCAAGGAACAGTTGAAAGGGGGCAGCAGAGGGGCCCATTCTCCACCACCATTTGGGAAACAGGGGTACATGGGTTCCCCCAGGCCAGGTGTAGGCAGGAGGGAGGAGCTGGGTCAGAGAAGTGCTGAAGGGACCCTGCTCTGATCAACTTCCGGCTGCAGAGAGGAAACCCCAACAGAGGAGGCTGTGGAGTGTACCACTGCGGGGACAGGAGCTGGGGAGAGTCAGAAGAAGTTCAGAGCGTGCATTGTCTGCATCAGGAAATGGTAGATCCAGGGTCACCATGGAGTGTCTCAGAGGAAGCTAATACATGCCTCATACAAGCTATGTGACTCACAGAGGGCATTCAACAGCCAAGGGAGAAGTAGGAACAAAAGCTCAGCTAAGTCAAAAGACCTTTGACCAGAGTCCCACGCGTCTTCCCTCTGGGATCCACCCTGGGAAAGCCAGCCATGAGGCAGAGGGTGTGACACGGAACAGGAGAGAGAAAGGGCAGGCATGAGCCCGCTTCCCCCTGATGGCTGGTGAAGTTGAGTCAGGAGGGGAAGGAAGAATATTTGAATAGCCTGAGAAATCAATGTCTTGTTTCAGATTGGACTGGATTTTTAATACCTGAAAATGAGGCTAATTGGACCCCAAAGTGGCTAAAAAAGAATAGGCTTTGCCCAAGATCAGTTGGAGCATAACTGAAAATAGTGAGGAGGAGAACAGAAACCAGTCTACAGAGTTCAATCCATTTAGTAAAACAGTTATGCTGGTTCTTCTCCACTGGGATCCAGCCTGTGTCTTTCCCTGCTCTGCTCAGGGCTCCCAGAGACTAATTCCTACAGAGAGCAGCATATTGTCTCCCAAGATGGCCACTGTGATGATTTAATTTTACCAACTTGATTGGACCAGGAGGTGCCCAGATCTTTGGTCAAACATTATTCTGGGTGTGTATGTGAAGGCAGTTTTGGATGGAATTAACATTTGAATGAATCGACTGAGTAAAGCAGATTGCCCTCCCCAATATGGTGGGCCTCATCCAAGTTGAAGGCCTGAATAGAACCAGAAGGCTGAATAAGAGGGAACTTCTCCAGCCTGACTGCTTGAGCTGGGACAGCAGAGCCCTCTCCTACACTCAGACTAAAACTTTCACCATCAGCTTTCCTGGGTCTCCAGGTTGCCTCCTACAGATCTCAGGACTTCTCAGCCTCCATGGCCATGCAAACCAATTCCTATAGTAGATAAATAACTGTTCTGTTCCTCTGACTAATACAGCTACCTTTCAGTTGGGTTCTGCCAATGTCAGCCAAGACCTGCCTCTGCCCCATCCCTCTGGCAGCACCCCGTCCCCCCATGACCATGACCCCTCAAAGAACTCCAGATCTCAGAGACTCTAGTAACAAAATTTCCTCCCATGGTGTCTTCAACCCTAGGGCAGTGATGACTTTCATTTTTGCTAGCTCTGGGTGTTTCAACATCTTTTGTTTGTTCCTTTAAACCCTGTCCACAAATGCCCTCTATAATTAGACCCTTCCTTAAAAGTCTCCTCGTTTAAACCATCTGAATGAATTCCACTTCCTGTCTGGACCCTACTGATGCATCCAGGAGGAGGGATACCTCTTTCACTTTGACTAGAGAGAAAGAAGCAAGAATGAGTGGAGATGCAGATGTGTCTTGGGTAGAGATGAAGTGGGCAGGAAGTCGGGGGAAATCACAGTGTTGGCTTGCGTTTTCTTTATGCAGAAAGATGGAAGATTAAATGCTAAAATGGAATCAAGGCAGTGAAGCTTTGAAGCAGGTGGCAAAAGAAGTGGAAGGACCACCGTTCATTTTTAGAGGCACAACTCTGCACCTTTGGGTGATTCTCTTGGTCGACTGAGCAGCTGAGTCAGATCACACGCATCTTCAGGGATGTGCACTGTTCTGCTTAAGAAACCCCAACTACAGATAACAATCAAAATGATGTTCAGGACAGCATGAGTTCATAGACTGAATAGGGTTCATTGTATTTGTCACAAAGGGGTTAACAGTGCTGGGCACATCAGTGAAGATCAAATGCACAAATACTGCACAGTAAGGGCCCTACCAACTCATATCTTATCTTGGAACATTTCATGGCTTGAATTGCCAGATGAGAGAGTTCATGACTCATAATTCATCAAGGGCCATGTCCACTGACTTGTGTAATCAAAAAACTTACAAACTCCCACTTTAACCCTTTGAGACAGCATGGTGTGGTGGAAAAAGCAAGGAGTCTGGATAACTTGATAACTTACTAGGTGAATTTTGGCAAATCACTTAAACTCCCTGCCTTTCCATTTGCTCATCCGTAAAATGAGGATAATGCCACCTTAACACTCTGAGCTTAAGAAGCTGGCCCTGAACTCAAAAAAAGAGAACTATTTTCTTAAACATAATGAGAGAAGTTTATTTCATTTAATAGTCTAATTTGTACCCTTTGCCACATACTTCATTTACATAATGAAAATTTGCCCTGTGTTCATTTGATATATTCTAATAAATAAGAAATTTGCCTAGGTAGACAGTAGGTTTGGGCGATTATTGTGATAACATGTGAGTTTCCTACCTACTACTGGAGCCTCCAAAAGGGAGCTATACTTGAAGTCTGGGTTAACATGGCAATAATGGTAGAGTCTACACGATCCTGAAGAGTGTGTGTGGAAAAGGAATAATTGAGGTAACCTGGTCATTCTTTGGCCACCATGGTATCAATTATGCACATTTGGAAATAGTCCATAGATCATATTATAGCTACTGCAAATGACTTTGAATAAGACTCAGAAAGGTCATGGAAGAGACAAGTACCTCTCAGACACCAGTGCCATGGATGATAAAGAATCAAACACAAGGCATCTGTGGAGTCACTTTACAGGGAAAGCATCTTTAAGAGAAGAGATCCAAGGCTGAACAGCTGAGCTGACATTCTGAGGTTATCCTGCACCCACCACGGGCAAATTCCAAAGCTTTTTGCAAAAAAAAAATATTAGACACTCAGACTCTCCTTTTGTTTCCCACCTTTTAAAACTCCCCAGTACTAGACAGATTGACCCCCAGGTGGGAGATTATCTTTGAACTTCTACTTTTCCCTGCTATCACTTTCCTACATTATCACAGTGACTGAGGGGTTTGCATCTGGTGGGGGTAGGAAGGGCATAGATGGAGAAAGAGAAACTTGGAGAAAAAGAAGACAGAATATGATGCTCAAGTGTCAGAATAAAATTGTTCTTTACAGTTACTCCAAGGAGCTGGTCCTATGAATTTCCAGTAACCTTAACAATTAGTTTCCATGGCCTCAATCACACTGAGCTGTTTTATTACTAAAACAACCAAAGCACTTTTCGAAGTCACAATGATGATGATATTAAAGGCACAGAAAGATAAGGAAATGGGTGGGATTTGGGGCAGAAAAGTCCCACTCTGGAAGAAAGAGGCAGTTATCAACCATCCCTAACCTTCACAGGCTTACCATAACTAGAAGTTACAAGACATCAGGTCTGCATATGGAGATATCTGGAATGTCACATTTTATAACCCAATGTGCCCCTTCAGTAGAACATATATTATTTAATATTGTGTGTCAACGTGACTGATTCCTTATGAATAATTAGTATTCTTCGCAGGCGCTGGGGAAAAAAAAAAAACCTGAAAAGTCTAGAGCTGGAAATTTGAGGTTCAGGCCAGTTTAAGCTCCCTTTGTTCCTAAATCAATGATAAGTAAATTATCAAATATTCTCAGGGACTGAAACAGGCAGACTGGACAATATGAGAGATTTATTTCAAATCCAGTTTCTATGTCCACTCATCTCTTAGGCAAAATGCTGCCTGAATCAACTCATGACTTGCAAACTTTCCAATTACACATCTCTCCCACATTTGCTTGGAGGTCATGACCCAGTGAGTTGTTTGAATATCAGCCCAGCAACCTGCGCTGCTGAGTTTTTATTTTGTTCTAGTCTTTTGACTTTTATTGAAATTTTCCAGATACATTTGAAAAGAATGTGTATTCTGCTCTTGTTGAATGTGGTGTCTTTACATATCAGTTAGGTCAAGGCAATTAATAGCGTTCAAATCTTCTGTATCATTACTGATATTTTTGTCTAGTTGTTCTATCAGTTACCGAGAAAAGAGTGTTAAAAATCTTCAACTGTCGCTGTGGATTTGCCTGGTTCTCCCTTCAATTTTACTGGTTTGTGTTCCATACATTTGGATGCTTTGTCGTTAGGCACATACACATACAGAATGGGTATGTTTTCCTGATGAATTGGTCCTTTAATCATTATGGAATGATCATTGTTATCTTTTGTAATACTCCTTGCCTTGACATCTATTTTGGCTCATATTATTATAGGCACTCCAGCTTTCTTATACTTACTACTGTTTTCATAAGGTATTGTTTTCCATTCTTCTACTTTCAGCCTGTTTCTTTAAATTAAAAGTGTGAGAAAAGATACATGCACCCTTATGTTCATAGCAGCACTCTTTACAATACCCAAGACATGGAAACAACCTAAATGTTCATCAACAGATGAACAGATAATGAAGATATGGTCTATATATACAATGGAATACTACTCAACCATAAAGAAGAATGAAATAACGCCATTTGCAGCAACATGGATGGACCTAGAGATTATCATACTAAGTGAAGTAAGTCAAAAGGAGAAAGACAAATGTCATATGATATCGCTTATATGTGGAATCTAAAATATGACACAGTTGAACTTATCTATGAAACAGAAACAGACTCACAGATATAGAGAACAGACTTGTGGTAGCCAAGGGGGAGAGGGGTCAGGGAGGGATAGACTGGGAGTTTGGGATTAGCAGATGCAAACTATTATATATAGAATGGATAAACAACAAGGCCTGACTGTATGGCATAGGGAACTATATTTAATATCCTGTAATAAACCATTTAAAAAGTGTCTCTCATAAACAACATAAAGAGGAATTCAGGTTTTCTCTGCTATCCAAAAGTAGGGCATTTCTATGAAACCCTTTGTAAGCTGAAATGGCAAAAAGCAAAGAAGCAATTACCTCAGGACACATCTTGCTAATGGATGCACAAGATAAATTGAGATAAAACACAGATGCTCACAGACACAGTTCAAAGCTGTGGCAGCTTGATGCTGAGGTGCTGAGTGTAGCTTCCAGGGAAGGAGCTTGGCAGTGCCCCTCTCACTGCTCAGGGTGCATGCTGCCTCTATAACTTCTCACTGCAGAACAAATGCTGAACACTATTATCACTTTTTGCCTTTTTTTCATAAAAGCGAAAATCCTCTTCAGCTTTCTTTCAGTTAGCAGAAACATGTACTAATACAGGGCTTTCATAAAAGCAAAGTGGGGTAAAGTGAACTTTCCAAAAGTGGGAATACCTATATTGCTTTTCCATCAATCTGACAATCTCTGCCTTTTAATTGGTCAGCTTTGTCCACTTACATTTAATACAAATATTGATATGTTGGTTTTAAGGCTACCATTTTATTATTTGTTTTCTACTTGTCCCATCTCTTTTTTGATCTTCTATTCCTCCTTTCCTACTGTCTTTTGGGTTAATCAATTATTTTTTAGTATTCCATTTTAATTCCCCTATTGGGTTTTAAAAACCACATTTTTAGTGGTTTCACATAAAATGTGGGAACTTGCAACATTATGGTTCCATTAACCACTTCCAGTTCTTTGTACCACTATTGTCATATATTACATGTATATATATTTTAAACCCCACTGACTAGAGGATTTTTTGTTAAAGAAATTAACATTTCCTGACTAATAGAGTGGCCAAGTTACTCAATCATAGGCCTGGATTTCTGGCAAAATCATTTCACAGATGACAAGAACAACAGTTATATTTAGTTTTCGCCTTTCTAATGACCCATTTAAGCATCCACCTGATCCTACTGGAATTCCAACATCTCTTTTTGAGGCTCACCCCCATTCTCCCCTTCCCCCGGCTTAAACTGCCCAAGGACTTAAGTGTTTACTTGATCCAAAGGGATATTCTACTTCTAATACCAGGGAGAGAGAGAGAGGGGAGGAGAAAGAGGTGATTGGGGAGGAGGAATAAGAGGACGTGGAGGAGGAATAAGAGGACAAGGAGAAGAGGAAAGGAAAGGAGAGAATGCAGAGTCCGACTGGTCCACTGGCACAATGTCTTCTGGACTGACACTTGCTGTCCCTGTTGGACACTGACCCAGTGCACACTTGCAAGGCACACTTGCCTGTTTCCAGCTAAGGGTCTTCCTAGCCCAGATCTGTCCAAGCAAGAGTGGGGTTCCATGGTGGGAATATAAATTGATTCAGCCACTATGGAGAACAGTATGGAGGTTCCTTATAAAACTAAAAATAGAACTACCATATGACCCAGCAATCCCACTACTAGGCATATACCCAGAGAAAACCATAATTCAAAAAGACACATGCACCCTAATGTTCATTGCAGCACTATTTACAATAGCCAGGACATGGAAGCATTGACAGACGAATGGATAAAGAAGATGTGGTACATATATACAATGGGATGTTACTCAGCCATAAAAAGGAACAAAACTGGGTCATTTGTAGAGACGTGGTTGGATCTAGAGACTGTCATACAGAGTGAAGTAAGTCAGAAAGAGAAAAGCAAATATCGTATATTAACACATATATGTGGAACCTAGGAAAATGGTACAGATGAACCAGTTTGCAGGGCAGAAATAGAGACACAGATGTAGAGGACAAACATATGGACACCAAGGGGGGAAAGTGGCAGGGGTGGTGGTGGTGGGATGAATTGGGAGATTGGAGTTGACATATATACACTAATATGTATAAAATGTATAGCTTATAAGAACATGCTGAATAAAAAATAAATAAAATTAAATTTAAAAGAGTGGGGTTCCACACTTGAACTTCAAGGTCATACTGTCCTAGTTCACACTCACAAGCTCTACCACTGTTCCCCCAAAGCACAAGGACACACTGGGGAGGTTGGATCACAGTCACCATCAATTCAGGGACAGCCTGAACCTGCTCACAAATGCCGAGGGCCTGGGGCAGGACTAGGCACTGTGTCTCCTCCCCTCATTGTGAGCTCCCACTCTGACACCCTTGGTGTCCTTCCTTTCACAGGCCTTGGTCGGGACCCCCTGTTAGACTCTCCTCCTCAATTTCCCTGTCCTTGAACTCCAGAGAGGGCTGTAATGTCAGTTCTTCTTTTTCTGCAAGGCTTCCAGGCTTCTAAGGCAAGTTGGTGCATTTCCCAACTCCTGGCCCTGCCCCAGCTGCATCCCCCACAGGCCTGTGCTTGGAGGGGGAGGCAGCCCGGGGGTGGGGGTCAGACGAGCCTCCTGTCCCTTCTTCCCCCAGGAAGTGAGTACCACTCTCCCTCCCCTTGCATATCTATAGGAATTATGCCCGTGGCTCTTCCCTGATCAGACGAACCCATCTTGAGGTGACTTTTTCTATCTGCCTAGACATTGAAGATGCTGGCACAGCTTCTAAATCCAAGCTCACCTGGTACCTCAATACACAAACATCTACTTCTCCCTTCCTTGGTGATGAGCACATTGGAGCTGGATTGATATTTGAATCCCCAGTGGCTAGAACAATGCTTGGCGCAGAGGAAATGCTCCACAAATGTGAAAGAAAGAAAGAAAGAGAGAGAGAGAGAGAGAGAGAGAGAGAGAGGAAGGAAGGAAGGAAGGAAGGCAGGAAGGAAGGAATGCTGAGTTAAATCCAGGCTGGGGTGATGAGCGAAACAGTCTGTAGGGAACAGAGGAAATGCCTGCACATCTCTTGCTTCCCTGAATGCTCCTCACAAAGGGGTAAAATCTTATTGAGTCCGATCCCAAGGCATTGACTGAGTCGTGTGTGCTAGTGCACAGGGTGACGTGTGTCCACACGTCGTGCACACCCCTGTGGCCTCCTCTTCTGCCCTTCCTTCCAACAGGCTATAGGTGGAGGGGGTGGGGGCCAGCATTTCCCCGGGGCGGCCAGAATCCCCTGCAGGCTATCCCTAGTGGAAAGAAAAGACCCTGGTACAGGAAGCTCTGCCCACCAGGTCTCCTCTCTCAGAAGATGCTGCTGAAACATCCTTAGGGCTCTAGTGCCTCTCATGGCCAAATCAGATCTGGATATGTCATCCTCTCCTCCAACCATTGTGAACTGTAGTTATTGTGGTTAATCTGATGAAATAACTGTGACTTTCCTTCAAGTGATCTCAGCCTCTGAGCCCTGAGAACTGGAGCTGAGCTTTGAGAAGCAGGAAGAGAAGGGAAACGGCATTCATCCATCCTGGAGCGGCACTGACCGCCTTGCCTGCCACAGGGCTAGGGCTGAGTGAGAGGTGCTGACACGCACAGATTGAGAGGAAGAGTCTCAGCGTATAAAATGGACCCAAACCTGAGGCTCAAAAAAGTTAAGTAATTTACCCAAGATCACACAGCCAGAAAGCGTTCTTCCTCAGTGTTACCAAGGCTTGGCGTATCCTACTCCAATTTTCCTTATTTGACCTGGGATCTACTTGAGACTGTATGTGAAAAATCTGATTTTCTAAGATGAGAGACAGTGCTCGCCAATACACTATATCCAGGTGGTTCAGACAGTGAGCTAATTCAGCCAGCCCCGTATTCCCTTACTAAAACCCACTCTGAGACAATAATAAAAAGATGAATAGTCCAGTTAAAAACTGGGCAAGGGCTTCCCTGGTGGCGCAGTGGTTGAGAGTCCGCCTGCCAATGCTAGGCGACACGGGTTCGTGCCCTGATCTGGGAAGATCCCACATGCCGCGGAGCGGCTGGGCCCGTGAGCCATGGCCGCTGAGCCTGTGCGTCCAGAGCCTGTGCTCCGCAACGGGGGAGGCCACAACAGTGGGGGGCCCCCGAACCAAAAAAAAAAAAAAAAAAAAAAAACTGGGCAAAGCACCTGAAAAGATATTTCTCCAATGAAGATATGCAAATGGCCATTAAGCACATGAAAAGATGCTCAACATCATTAGCCATCAGGGAAATGCAAATGAAAGCCACACAAGATACCACTTCACAGCCACTGGGAGGGCTGTCATTAAAAGTCAGATAGCAGGGAATTCCCTGGTGGCCTAGTGGTTAGGATTCTGCACTTTCACTGCCATGGCCTGGATTCAGTCCCTGGTTGAGGAACTGAGATCCTGCCAGCAGCACGGCACAGCCAAAAAAAAACCAACCAAACAAGCAAACAAACAAAACCCCAAAAAAGTCAGATAGTAACAAATGTTTGTGAGGATGTGGAGAAATTGGAACCCTGAGACACCGCTGGTGAGAACATACAATGGTGAAGCCACTTTGGCAAACCATCTGGACGTTCCTCAGATGATTAAACATAGATTTATCGTATGATCCAACAATTTCACTCCTAGGTATGTACCCAAGAGAAATGAAAACATATGTCCATACAAAAACTTGGGCATGAATGTTCATAGCAACATTATTCATAACAGCCAGAAAAGTGGAAACACACAAAATGCCCACTAACCAATGAATGAATAGATAAGATGGGATATACCCATACAGTAGAATATTATTCAGCCATGAAAAGGAATGAAGTACAGATACAAGCTACACATGAACTTGAAATCCTTATGCTATGTGAAGGATGCCAGTCACAAAGGACCACGTGGTGTGTGACCCCATTTACATGAAATGTCCAGAGCAGGCAACTCTGTAGAGACAGAAAGCAGGTTAGTGGTTGCCAGGGACCGGGGGAGGGAAGACTGGGCTAAGGGGTACAAAGTTTATTTTTGGAGTGATGAAATTCTAAAATTCTAAAATCCGCTATGATAGTGTTTGTACAACTCTGTGTATATACCAAAAGCCATTGAATTGTACCCTTGGAATGAGTAAGCTGTATGGTGTGTGACTTATATCTCAATAAGCCTTTTTTTAAAAACCCATACTTGTGTTCGCTTCAGCCACACATATACTAACATTGGAACTATACAAGGAACATCATCACGGCCCCTGTGCAAGAGTGACACGCGCATCTATGACACATTCCATATTTTGTCTATTGTCGAAGCCAAAAAAAAAATAAAATACTGAAAACGTTTCGGTAGGCTTTGCCTGAGGAAAGAATCCACCAACACAGCTCAATTTTAAATGTTTATTTTTTGGTTTTATTTCATTCCATTCAAATGTGTCATTTAAAGTCAAAACTAAACATCGTTTTTAAAAGTTGGTATGAGCTTTTGAAAGACACGGTTTGATTCCCAGCTCTGCCTGTGGCTAAACCATGTGATGTTGGGCAAGTCAATTCCGCTCTGGGTCTGGGTCTCCTCACTGCAAAACGGGAGCAATGGCACCTATGCTACCTTGTAATGGGGTTCAGGCTGCGTCTTCACCAGGGACATCCTGGGCGGAGGTGAGTGGGACCCACGGCTACATCTGCTCAGAGGGGGGGGTCTCTGCTACTAATTGTCACAAGGGCACCCTTGGAGCTAATGCCAGCCTCCAATGTTACAAAGCCTAGAAATATTATTTCTAAAATGCTAAGCAAAGTGAGGGTACATGGTAAGTGGTCAGCTAATGGCAAAGGATGACTTCAGCTGCAAATAACTGAAAATACTCTCACAAAACTACAAGTCCTGAAGGACAGTGGGGGCCAGGAGGTCCAGTCAGGCCTCCTGCTCGGGTCTACCCCTCCCTGGGCTAGCTCTTTCTTCAGACCAGAAGCAAGATGGCAGCAGTGCTTGTAGGCCTGACATCCTAATGTCCCAAGATCTCATATCTTAGAGACTTAGCAACTAAGTGAGCTGAGCAGAATTCTACACTCATCCACTTAATGAATATATTCCTTCAGCGCTGACTCATTCTGGGCCCACTTCTAGGTACTGGATATCCTTACATTCCTCAGAGAATCAGATAATGAGCAAACAAATGTAAAAACAAGGTAATTCCTAATTATGAAACGTGTTAAGAAAGAAATACAATATGGTGATAATAAAGCATCCCTGGGGGAGGTAACTTCAGACAGGGTGGTCTGGGAATGCATCTCCAAGCAGACTGGACTGCTTTGGTGAGGGAGGGAGGAGACAGACAGTGCAGGGCCCTGGATGGCCGTGTGCATGAGAAGTTCTGCTTTTATTCCAAGTAAAATGTGAAGCCATCAAAGTTAGGGAGGGGAGGACATCTGCTGTGAAAGACACATATTGAATCACAGCTCCATCAAATTACTCACCCATCTTGACCCTCAGTTTCCATGCCTGTAAAATGGGATTAAAATTCCTACCTCATTGTATATTTGAAAGTTGCTACCAGAATAGATCTCAAAAGTTCTCATCACAAGAAAAAAAAAAAGTTGTCACTACGTGTGGTAATGGATGTTAACTAGACTTAGGGTGGTGATTATTCCACAATATATACAAATACACAAATGCCAAAGCATTATGTTGTGCACCTGGAACTAAAATAATGTTATATGTCAATTATATCTCAGTTTAATGAATAAATAACTCATTCACAGGGCTATAAGAACAAAACAACAAAACAAGAAAATAGAAATGTACTGCGCAGGAAAATAAATATTAGCAACCTCTTCCATGTGTTTCTTTAAAAACTGAGGGCTGAGATGTTTAGAGGGAAGTGTCTGCAACCTACTTTGAAATGCATCAGAAAAATAAGCTGTTTTGATGGGTGGAGAGAGAGGGTGGGTGATGGGTAGGTATGTAATGAAACAAGTAGAATAAAATGTTAATGGACGAATCTGGGTGATAGATATATGTCTGTTCACTGTAAAATTCTTTGAACTTTTAGGTATCTTTAAAACTTTTCGTAACAAAATTTTGAGGAATGGGGGAGAGGTACCACTTGTATTTTAAGGAATTTGTAAATGCTTCTCCCCTCCCTCTCCAGCTTCACATGCTCTCCTTTCTTGTCTGATGGCGTTAGCAAGTCACCTTGCAGTCCTGCCGAATAATTCGGTCCAAAGCGGGACATGTGTCCACTGTGCGGTAACAGTGACCAGGCGTCAGGAACGAAGTTTTGCAGTGAAGCCCCGGCGGGGCGGAGCCTTGGCCGCTTGAGAACATGCGGGGCTGTCGCCGCCAGAGGGCGGGCTCGTGGCGTCCTGAGCTCGAAAGGCGGCGTGGACAGCGCGGCAGGAAGCCAGGTTCTGTAATCACCTGCAGAAAACAGCCCTTCAGACAGGACAGTCTGAGAGTCAGCGCTTACATTCTGGCCCCGCAGATTCTGATGAAGAAGAGAAGGAGGGAGGGAAGAAAGTAACGCGCGTTGAGCAAGTGTCAGACAGTGCTCCGTGCCTTCCATCATTTATTTCATGTTTTAGTTATGAATCAGTCTGAAAATAGAGCAGGAGTTGAAGTGCAAAGGATCTACATTTCACTCCTGGTAGAGACTGCCCAGGGAATTCTTGGTTTTCCGAGGGGAGAGCAGCTTTTCGGGGGACAACTTTCCTCCCTACCCCACCCCCCTCCAGCAAAGGGACTCAGAGTAGCTGTGTCCCCTGGGCTGAGATAGCACCTCATGGTGGCTTCCGGCGACCTCACCCAGCATCTTCAAGGAGACTGCCCACCCCACGCAGAAAGGGGGTGGGGAGTGTTAACCCTGAACCCTTCCTCAGCTCAAACCATCCACAGCTCCCTCTAATGGAAGCACTTTCTGAGACTATCTGGTACCCTAGCCACCGGAGATGTAGGCATAAATTATCAATCCCTCGGTATTTTTCAATCGTAATCATTCAAAGCCACTCTGTACAAACCAGTAGTTTCCTCAGATTTTCTTTTTTGCATAGTCACAGCCTAAACGTCTCAAATATTATCTTCAGAAGCCTCTACCCCATGTCCCCACCCAACAGACTAACCCAGAGCCTCTGGGCGTGTAGCCCAGCAGGGAGCCCCAGCCCTAAATGTTCCTTGGGGCTTCTTAAATGTCAGCCACCTTATCCTCCCCTAGAAGGGAAGCAGAGTTATGCCAGAAAAGTTACCTCCTGACTTTAGACTTGCCAGATTGGGAGAAGGGGAGATCTGAATCCCACGGGAATTCGGTTAGAAAGGCTGGTATGTCCCAGATTTTGATTAATGCTTCTTTGGTGTTTAAATACTTTTATTCACAATAATACGTGTTAGGCCTAAGAAATAAGATGAGCATGAAGACAATTAAATTCGTCCATGAACCCATCCTGAGATAAACACTCCTACATTTTGGTGTGTACTGCACTGAACTTTTTATTTCTGTGCATCAATTAAAACATGCCATTTTTCTTTGAATGATATAAGATACACTATTTGTAACTTGTTTTTATTATTTAATAATGATCACAAGTACCTTTCAATGGTTAAAGGATAATTTTTTAAAGATGAAATTATGACTCTCCTACAGATATAAAATGAACACATGTTAAAATTTTTATTTAATTCGTTATTAACGAGGGGACAATTAAGAGGTTATAACAAAGGAGTCAAGATAGCAGAGACATTTATAGATGAGGAATACTGAAATGGATTTACAAATGAACACGAAAGTGGCTTCTTCCACTGGGGAGGAGCTAGACAAATGAACCTCCACCAGACAGAATTTAGTTGCATGTCTATAAAGAATTATTTGCATTGCTATAAGTTGTGGAGATACAAAATAGCCCAAAGGCCATGAAAGGTGAAGAACCCCATAGAATCAGAATCACCTAACCCAGGTGGCTGTGCTCCACACAAGGCCTAGTTTTCACCTGAGGTACACATAAACAATACACTGCATAAACAAATATACGTCCATGCTCTCTTTTTAATGGTCACATATTTTTATTATGTTGATGTTTCTATAATTTATTTAGCAAACTGTTATTGGACTTCTAATTCTTCATTAGTATAAACAATGCTGGGGTAGTTCCCTCACTACAAACATCTTTGAACATTATCTGATTCATTCCTTCAGATAAATTCCTAGAAATGAAAGTGTGGAAGGATGTGCAGATTTCCAAGGTGTCTGATGCCTGTTGACAAATGGCCTTTATAAGCTTCTTTCTAACCCACTTTGAATCCTCCCTCAAGTCCAAACTCTCTCAAGTCTGATTAAAGATTCAGAGATTTTATGCCTCACTGACGTAAAACAAATAGACTGCCAGTAATTTCTCCAGCAAAAATGGGTTTATTTAGGATCATCAAAGAATTGCAGTTCAGGGTCTGCAACCATGGTGAGCCACATGCAAGTCCCCAGCAAAAACAGAGAGGAGAACTCTTTTATAGAGGGAAAAGGAAGTGGGAGGGCTGTAAACAGAGTCTGTGGCTTTTCATTTACTAAGTTGTGACTGTCTCTCATTGGCTGTGCTCCTGCAGGCAAGAAGAGTGAGTTCTTTCTTCTTCGCAGAGCCTGAGAGCTCCCTGCTCTGCTCTCCTGACTCTATTTTAATTGAGGTTTCTGTTTATTAATTTTTAACAGCTCCTTTGGCAAGAAATGATTTCTTGCACAGAAATTTCATTCCACTTCTTGGTAAAATTATTTGCTAATGAAGGAAAAGACTACAGAGTGTGAAGTCAATGGAGAATTCAAACAAATGTGCAGATAAGTCAACCTAAGCCATTATTTCTGCAAATTCCCTCTTTCATAGTCTGCTCCTAATAACAACCTCCCCTCCCCATCTCCAACACCACACAGAACTTCCCCCCCACATCACCCTCTCCTCAGAAGCAGAGAGAAAAGAGTCCCTCAGACCACTGGTGTCTTGAGACCTAAGTTTTCCCACGCCTACTTCTTCCCAGTTAGAGTGATTTCCCAGCACTGCTGAGAAGAGATCTAGGGGGTCTTATTCAATCCTACCAAGCCTGTTATAAAATTAGTCTGATAACACCCATCAGGCAAGGTCACTGGGAGAATTCGACAATTTGAAATTTACCCGAGCCTTGTTCTTCCAACAAACAAAGATGGTGAAGAAACCCCCCCAAACCCACGTGTTCCAAAGTCCGCCTATCCTTTTGCATTCTGGGAAACAGCTTACCACAAAGGACCACCTTCCCCATGTGACTTAGATAAGACTTGCAGTCCACTCTCTCCCATGACTCCTCATAAGACTCACAGACACCCCCCTAATTACCTGTGATGAGGCCAGACACAGTCCCTCCAACCTCCTGTTCTTTGTCTCAGAAGTGATTGCCCAAACTATTGGTCCCCTGAAACTAGCTAGACACAGAGGTAAACATTTCCTCTCTGGTTGACTGACACTCCCCCTGATCACAAAACAACACCGACTGTACAATTACCCCATGGATAAATTGTCTGCCCCTTCCTAGACAAGTTTAAGGGACTTTTCTACTCTCTTTGGATCTGGGGTACTCTACCTATTGCAATGGCTTGAACAAAATCAATTTCCTTATTGGTTTGTTTTTTGTTTGGTTTTGGGGAGGAGGGTGGGAGTGATGGGGGACCTTTAACACACTTCTCTTAACTCAGAGTGCAATTCTCCTCTCTCCCTCTCTCCCCCCTCCCCTCTCTCTCTCTCCCCCGACTTTCTCCCCACCCCCCCACCCCAAGGCTAGCAGCTGGGAGTAGTTCCTAGTAACTCCCAGTCATAGCTGAGGTGCATCTGTTCCGAGCCAGGATCCCACCCCAAGACGTCTCTGCCTATTTCCTTTCTTTAAGGGGTGGCTCCCACTCCCACAAGCTTCTGCCCACCCTCTGAAGGAACAAGGGACTGTATAGGCTCTATCTAGCTCACCTGCTGTAAACTGCCTACCCTAGGAGGTGGGAAGGGTGGGTGGAGCATTGGTACGGAGTGCTCCTAGAGGAGGGTGGGTCAGCTTGGGGAAAGCGTGCACCTGAGGGTCACGAAGAGGCCAGAGGAGCCCCTGGGCATGGCCATGTTCATTCACCTCAGACGCTGCCTGCCCACCCACACCTGAGGCCAGCTCTCTGGGAGGGGTCCAATCCTGGAGACTGGTTGGAAGAGCAGATAGGATTGAGGAGACGGGACACGGGAAGAACACGTGCTCCAGAGGGAACATTTCATTCACCTGTTAATTCAACAAACTTGAATTGAATTAACACAATTGAGTTTCAAGAATATGTATGGAATGGGTGAGCGAATGAATGACAAAGTATAGTAAGTCCCCTACATACGAACGAGTTCCGTTCCAAGAGCGTGTTTATAAGTCCAATTTGTTCGTAAATCCAACACAGTTAGCCTAGGTACCCAACTAACAAGATTGGCTCTATAGTACTGTACTGTAATAGGTTTATAATACTTTTCACACAAATAACACATAAAAAATAAACACACAAAAAATAAACACTTTTATTCTTACAGTACAGTACCTTGAAAAGTACAGCAGTACGGTACAACAGCTGTCATAGAGGGGCTGACATCGAGTGAACAGGCAAGCAGAGTTACTGACTGGAGGAGGGAGAGGTGGTGGGAGATGGTAGAGCTGAAGGGTCATCAACAATAGGAGACAGAGGGCAAGCTGCAATGTCACTCGTGCCTGACGTTGATGGAACGCACGTTCGCATCTTTGAAAGTTCGCAGCTTGAAGGTTCATATGTAGGGGGACTTCCTGGACTAGACACAGGGAAAAGACTTACTGTACTGACACGGATAAGACAAATAGAATCCCTGCATGCTCAGAACTCACCTAGACAGGAAGATGATTCAAGTGCAAAACACCTATGATACAGCTGTGTATAAGAGGTGCCATAAAATTCTATGGAAATGAAAAAAGAGAGAGAAAAATTATTTGTTGCAAGGTTTCAGGGCCCTCCTAGCCCATAGGAGTCTTGGTGCACATTGGAAGAAGTCCACCTTGACAGGCCCAGCACCCTGGGTCTGTGATAGGGAAGAACCTTTGTACTCTATTACAGGGATGTTGCCTACAAGCTTGAATTATACATAATAGCCCATCTCTGGGAACCACTGCCTCCCAGGTAATGCATGTTAAGCTAAAATACCTTTGCTTGACTCCCAGGAAACCTCCTGACCAGGCCCACCTGTGATTGGCTGTAGGTGGGAAGAAATTAACACAAACTCTCCTTCTCATCTGGAGTCTCATTGGAACCAGGACTTTTCCCCTCCTCCCCTTTTAGTATAAAAGAAGCCTGAATTCTAACTTAGGGAAGATGGCTTTTTGGGACACTAGTGTGACATCTTCTCAGTCAGTCAGCTTTCCAAATAAAGTCGCCATTCCTTGCCCCAGAAACTCATCTCTCAATTTATCGGCCTGCCGTGCAGCAAGCCACACAGGAGGATGGACTGCGTAACAGCCCCGGGGTTTGGCAAACAAGGAGCAAGCTGGCTTTTAACACCATCCTTCTCATCCTCTCAGCTGGGCATCCTGGTGCAGGACTCAGCCTGCTTCCCTGTGGGTGGCTTCATGGAGGAGAAGCCCTTGAGTCTGCTGGAAGGACAGATAGGACACTGGTAGGTGGAGACGGGGGAGGTGGGGTGGAAGGGGGCTGTTGAGAACAGAGGGAAGGGAGCACAGGCTCCGGAGGCGCAGCCTCAGAGGCCATGGCTCACGGGCCCAGCCGCTCCGTGGCATGTGGGATCCTCCCGGACCGGGGCGAACTCATGTCCCCTGCATCGGCAGGCGGACTCTCAACCACTGCGCCACCAGGGAAGCCTAAATGTCTGTTCTTTAAGCCACCTGGTCTAAGGTATTTCGTTAGAGCAGCCTGAGCAGGAGTCAACCTCAGGCTCCAGACTTCCTCACTGGGTCCCAAAGGACTCAGCGTCTTGGAGCCTGACTTCTCATGCATAAAACAGAGAGCAGCAGCTCGAGTGACTCGTGCATGTGACATGGGCGTGTAGTAAGCCTGCAGATGTGGACCGAGTGTAATCTCTAAAATGAGGTGCATGCACCTGGGGTGCAGAGGGGAACAGATGCGTGGGGGGTGAGGGGGAAGAAAAGATAAGAGCTTCTTTTTCTATTTATTCTACATCTTCTCTTTACATTTCTATTTTTACATATGGTTTTCATGGACATAGCACAGAAATACATAAATGTTTCTAATTTATGAAGAAACATCATCCTTGTACATTTCTACTTTGTGCATGGTTTTAATGCATGTTATATATAAATGCAGTGCTGTGTGTATGTGACACATGAATAAACAGATTTGCATCTTGGAGAGGTACATGATTCTTAGATGTACTGATAGGAATGTGCAATTAAAAAAAACTCTGGAGACCTGTGCAGACCATAACAATGTGTCCCCTAAGATTTCTTTGTATCCACTGATCAGCCATGGGAGGGAGTGTGATTATAGCTAGATGCCATCAGGAGGTTGGAGGTTAATGGGAGAATGGCAGAGCACCTGTGCCCACCTAGCCCTCTGGACAAGACCTTTGAGGTGGGAGCCCCAAGTATCCCCATGAGAGTCACTGTGAGATTCTGCCAATGAACGAGGACCTTCCAGGCAGTGGATGAGCCCCAATGGCACAGACATTGGCACAAACGTCACTCTTCAGGTGGTCCACTTTCATGATTAACAATAACGTGGTTATAACCATAACATGATTAATAATTCACAGCAGGAAAGCTGCAAGGAGTGGGCAAGTGGAAACCAGAATAGGAAAGGAAAAAGGGGTGGACACTGGCGGCGCCCCTGACAGCCTGGGCACCAGTGAAGCTCCCTTTGAGTCTCCCCAAAATGACCGGAGGCACTTGGATGGGGCGGGGCGAAGAGAGCAGACAACTTTCTTGTTTGGGGAGATAAGCGGCCTGAGGCCTCTGTCATTTGGGCATCAGCGTAAATGTGGCCCCATTTCACAATCACGGACAGGTGGACAGATGAGTCCCCATGGCCCATGAGTTCTGTATTTCTCCAAATCTCTGCTGTCTGGGGCCGGGGAGCTCAATGCCTGGAATCCACATGATGAGGCAGTCCAGGGAGCCCCAGAGCAGACCATGAGGATGGAGGAAGTGGGTTTGCCTTCACTCTCTAAGTAGTTTTTATCCATGAAGGGAGAGCATGATAAACAGAATACAAACCTGTGGGTCTGAGAGCGGGCAATGCTGTGTTGTGTCCAGAAAAAAAATGCCCAGACTTTGGTTTCATCCAGACTTGGTTGAAATCCCTAGCTGTGTGACCTAGACAAGTCACTTAACGTCTCTGAGCCTGGGTTGTTTCATCTGTAAGACAGAAGTATTCTCTCCCTCAGGGCAAACAAGGGGAGGAGAGGTCTATGTATCCAATCCACCCTGACCTCCAACATCCCCACAACCTTCCTCTGGGGAATGACATTCTTTTTAAAAAAAATTAATTAATTAATTAATTAATTTTTGCTTGCGTTGGGTCTTCGTTGCTGCACACGGGCTTTCTCTAGCTGCGGTGAGCGGGGGCTACTCTTCGTTGCGGTGCACGGGCTTCTCATTGTGGTGGCTTCTCCTGTTGTGGAGCACGGGCTCTAGGTGCGGGCTTCAGTAGTTGCGGCTCGCGGGCTCTAGAGCGCAGGCTTAGTAGTTGTGGCACGCGGGCTTAGTTGCTCTGTGGCATGTGGGATCTTCCAAGACCAGGGCTCAAACCTGTGTCCCCTGCATTGGCAGGTGGATTTCCAACCACTGCGCCACCAGGGAAGTCCCTGGGGAATGACATTCTGAGTGCAGAGTCTTCAAAGCTCCAGGAAAACCCCTGAGTAGCATCACGAGCAGTAACCTCAATGCCATGATTTCTTCTCCCGCAAACTGTGTCCAGTGGGATGAAGCTGGGGAGGTGGGGAGCCACTGCTACAAAGTCCCTTCTTTTAGCATGATCGCATTTTGCACCAGCCAGGGACATCTGCCCGTCCTCCTGAGAGCCAGCTGGAGGTTCTGCTCCCATTTACCGGCTCTGAGCACACTGGCCCCTTCCTCTCTCCTCCTGCCCCACCTGCCACTCCCTCTGGCTTCCTTGCCACAACCAGGGTCTACTTTTCCTGAAAGATTTGGTTTCCTCTCCTCAGCCAGGCAACATGTCCAAGGTGAGAGGGTAGGGGGTAGAGAAGAACCCAGGACAGTGGAGCAATCAAGGGTCTCACGCCCACTTTCCAGAGCATCTGCACAGAGACTCTGAATGTGCATGAGACACTTTCCTGGAGGGTGTCTCTCTTATAGGGGTCACGAGTCCTGGAACCCAGAAGTCCTTTTGCATTTCATAGAAAAGGAAAATGAGGTTGCATCCAATTCGGCGTGGATTAATTGAGCATCTACTTCATGCCAGACATCTTCTAGGCATTGAAGATATACTATGTCTTAATGTGCTAAGGCTGTCACAGAAAAAATACCACAGACTGGGTGGCTGAAGCAACAGACATTCATTTCTCACAGTTCTGGAGGCTACAAATCCAAGATCAAGGCATTGGCAGTTTGATTTCCTCTGAGTTCTCCCTCCTTGGCTTGCAGACGGCCTCCTTCTTGTTGCTTCTTCACATAGTCACCCCTGTGCACAATCGTCCCTGGTGTCTCTTCCAGGACACCAGTCCTATTGGATTGGGGTCCACCCTAATAGCTTCATTTTAACTTAATCACCTCTTTAAAAACCTCATCTTCAAATACGGTCACATTCTGAGATGCTGGGGGTTAAAGCTTCAACATATGAATTTGGGGGGGATACAATTCAGCCCATAACACTGCCTAAGTAAGAAAAATTCCCTACTGTTTCTGGGAGTTCAAAGAGGTTATATGACCCCTATAATCCAAGGTAGTTTTCAAATATCTTGTAGGCAGCCTATCTTGCTGTGTATAAAAGATAAAGGCTCTGGTGTCTCTGGTTGCAGAAGCAAGAGCAGTAACCACACCGCACCCCAGGACCTCCAGGGAGTTTTCAAACCCTGAGCAGGGCTAACTGTAAGATCTTGAAAAGTAATAACAGCTAGTGTTTATTAAGCACTTACCATGGGCCAGATGCTCTTCTAAAAACATGAGCACATTAACTCTGGCAGCAAACCCTTGAGATAGGAACTATCATCCCATTTTACAGATGAGCTGACTCCGGAGCCAGGACTTGTGCTGAGCTGTCCCGTGAGCTCCTTGGAGCCTGTGAAGTACAAGGTTTAGTATTCTTGACTCCAGCACCGTCAAATCTAATGATGGTGATGATAATGCAGAAATTCTTATCCCTCAGCTTCCTGCAGGGAATGGCTGCGTTCTCTTAACCCTTTTCTATTTCATTTTGCCTGTCCTATTGTATGTGCTCTTTGTGTAAGACATCTCTAATGTTTTGGGAAGGAAATGAGGTGTTCATTATGAAGGAATACCGCTTGCCTCTGCAGACCCCCTTTATTCAGCCATTCACAGGAAAGTGAGAAGGGAGAGAGACAGAATAAGAGAATGTTTGCTAAAGACATGACCTAGGCACTCAATAAATATTAGAGCACGCTGTGGGGCTTTTCACACTGTCAGTCCTGCCTGTGCTTCTGTCCCACCACATAGTACATGACATCAGGCAAACTACATAAATTTTCTGAGCTTTGGATTCCTTGTCTGTAAAGCAGCAGATCCCACGGGGGTGGGGGGCGGGGGGTTGCCCACATTAAACGAAACAATAATGCCTTGCCCAGAACCTGGAACGTGGTAGAAACCCAGCAGGCATTGGTCCCCTTCTGTACCCTGAGTATCTGGATGGACCATCAACAGAGGGCGCTGCCTGGTCTAATGTGGTTTGGGCTGCCTCAGCCTAGTGGGTAGGAGCTGAGGACTTTGAAGGGTAGTCAGATTACCGCGCCTGTGGGCGGCGTGCTGGGGGCGGAACACCTCCCTCTGAAGGCACAATTAAGCATCATTTGCATTTCTTATAGAGAACAGATGCTCATTTCCATCAAGAAATGTTCCCATAGGGCCTTGGCCTCGTTGCAATTTCCATCAAGGGCTGGTCTTGAAATTTGCAATTAAAGGTGTCCCTTGGCCATGCCAGAAAAGGAACTGAGTTTCCATCTGGCCCAGAGGTTCTTTGTTTCGCTTCAAACATAAAGGAAGCCAGCCTTCTTAGGCCCAAAGACCCCACCAGCTCTCCCTAGAGTTCCCACGTGGGGGAAGGGATGGGGTCAGCACAGGCTCACGTCTGTACACATGTGGAATCTCCACGTGGGGGAGCCCCTGGGATCCTGCCCCATTGCCCACACCACCCCCAGAGCTGGCTGTAAAATGGAGAATTGGATCCCTAGATCATGACACCTCTTCAAATTAAACATGCAAAGGGGACTCTCCTCTGTGAGCTGCCCAGGTCCTCACTGATTCATGCAGCATCCTCAGGCCCAGCTGTTCAGGGCACAGAGGGGATTTCAAGCAGCCTCCACGCCCCCCGTGACCAGCTTTCACCTCTTGGCTGGCTCAACTCTTCCTCAACTGGAACTCCAATTCACTGTTCCTTTTCCCCGTCCGTCCTTGCCTCACTCCTTAAATCTGATGCATGCTTTCATCTTCCTGACCACGCCTGGCTTCCTCCCGGCCATGACTTCCCTCCCCGTCCCAGTACTGCATCCCCCATCCACAGGTAACTGCAACCCAGACTCCGCCCACTTCCCAACGTCCCCTAGTGCTTTCCTGCTTCCCGAGAGAACCGTTCCCTGCTTGTCTGCCATCCCAGCCAGCTAACTCTGCTGCTCTGGCGAGAGAGCTCAGCCTTGGTGGTGCCATGTTTTCCCAGAAACAAACATCGGCGGGCGCCGTTTACCTCCTTGCCCCTCTGTCCTCCCAGTGCAATGCCTCCTGCTAACTCTTGTGCCCCCAGGCTATCCTCTCCTTCGGCGACCACTCAGCCTGCCCTCCCAAGTAGCGATCCAGGTCTCCCTTGACCTTCCTCTTCCATCACGTGATTGTCTCTCATGTCCCGTTCCCTCAGGACTCGCGTGGACTCTGAATTCATTCAGTGGCAGTGTGAACTGGGTATACCTCTCATCCTGTCTGAACCTCAGGCTCCTTAAATATAAACTGGTGGGGCGGGGCTGAGGGCAGTACGGCCATATCATTGACAGTTAGGATGATTCCATGAGATCAATAGAAAAGTCTCTTTCTCTTTTCCTGAGTGGCAGGAAATCTCTAGGATGGAGTGTGAGGCAGGAAGGGGTCATCTCTCCTTTACATCTTTATAACTGTCCCAGGAGTCCCCAGCAGATGTTCTCTCAAGTCTTTTTGGCCCAAAATATGCCATATGCCCGTATCTACACACATCACCAACAAAGGGTTTGGAAACCCATGATTGACTTGGACCTATCAGGATTTTCCCCTTGGGCTGGGGCTCAGATGAACACCCCTTGAAGCCCAAAGCTGAGTGAAGGAGGACAGATGCGTGTTCTGAATCCAAAGGGGAGGGGGCTGGGCGAGAAATGCATGTCGAGTGGGCAGCCAGCAGTATCAACTACACCTGGCGAGCTTATGGTCCCCAAATACCGTGTGGCCGCAGGGCTCTTTCCACCAGATTTTTTAGATCACACCTAAACACCCATCCATGTGTCATAGGCAAAGTTTGGCAGGAAGTGCCATAATGTAGCATCCCACCAGTGTTCTGATCTGTGCTTCTGGTGTCAGTAGCATAAAGGATGAAAAACAGCTCAGTCAGCTTTCCTGATGGTTGTATAACTTTGGAAGTGGCTTTGTGAAAGACGGTTTTGGGAGACCTATGAAAGAAGAGGCACACTTTCCTGCTGTAAGTCCATGGACCAGGACCCAGACAATGCACCCCCCAACCTCCTGAAGGACTCAACAGCTGCTTTCCTTGGCCAGATCCTCTCAGATGCCCTCCGTGTAGGCCCCTCAGCAGAAAATCCCATTCATTGCCTTTTTAAAAAATTATTTATGTATTTATTTATTTATTTTTGGCTGCGTTGGGTCTTCGTTGCTGCACGCGGGCTTCCTCTAGTTGCGGCAAGCGGGGGATACTCTTTGTTGTGGTGCAAGGGCTTCTCACTGCAGTGGCTTCTCTTGTTGCAGAGCATGGGCTCTAGGGCACACGGGCTCAGTAGCTGTGGCTCACAGGCTCTAGAGCGCAGGCTCAGTAGTTGTGGCACACGGGCTTAGCTGCTCCGCGGCATGTGGGATCCTCCTGGACCAGGGCTACGAACCCATGTCTTCTGTATTGGCAGGCAGATTCTTAACCACTGCGCCACCAGGGAAGCCCCACTCACTGCCTTTTCAGCTGGGCAAAAGGGCCTGAAAGGATGATTCCAATCAGGTCAGTTGGTTTAACGCCATAAAATCAGGTGGTAAGCAGCTGTTACATGCAAAGGTCCACCAAACCTCTCTGTTCTTTGTGGTCAGTCTCCATCTAAATGAGGCTCTAAATGAGTCACCACAATGATACCTCAGGCCTTGTTATGTCAATTTGTGGGAAGCCATTAAGTCCCGGCAACAGGAAGAGAATCTCCTTTGGACCCAGTCCTTACAGGGGGAGCCTCAGCCCAGTTTTCCTGTGATCTGCAGGGCTGGGTCAAGGGCCTCTGGACTGGGGTGGGGGAAGTCACTTGGCGGAGGGGCAAGCCAGGGGTGGGAAACTTGTCCCTGCTGGCGACTCCTGGGACAGTTCTCCATGGCCTTATAAAGAGACCTAAGGGAGAGATGGCCACTTCCTGCCTCAGAACTTTGTACCTGAATATGATGCCTGGACCTGCTTCAGCCACCCTGTGACCACATAGGGACTCCAGCCCAGGAATGGTTCAGACACATGGAGAGGTGCAAAGCCTAGAGACTCACAGAGAAGCAGAACGGGAGCCCGGTGTCACCCTGGGTTTGTCCTGCCTATGACCCTCCTATTATGCTGGTTGAGTTGAGGTTGGGCGTGCAGGCATCTGCGTGATACACTATGTGTGCTTGGTCAAGTTGATTAATATGGCGCCCACTCCCACTAGGGCCCATAGAAAAAGATCTTATTACTTTGTTTATAGTGGCAGCTAACAGAATTGTAACAATGGGGGTCTGTATTATTTTATGCATATTAAAAATTCTTTTGGTTGCATGTAACAGTCACCCAAATTGAACAAGGTTTAAACACAAATGAGAATTTATTGTCAGAATATGGGCCTGTCTGACAACACCCAAAGCGTGGAGTGTGGTTTTGATCTCGTGATCACATTGGAATCAAGGTTCCAGATGCCCTCAGGCCACCCACTCTGTACTGGGTTGAGTAGTGTCCCCAAAAGCTCATGTCTACCTGGAACCTCAGAATGTGATCTTATTTGGAAATAGGATCTTTGAGATGTGATTAATTAAAATTAAGGTGAGGTCACACTGGGTTAGGGTGAGCCTTAATCCAATAACTGGTGTCCTTATAAGACATGGAGAACAGACACAGAAAGAAGACATTGTGAAGACGCACAGTGGAGAATCCTATGTGAAGACAGAGACTGAAATACTGGAATGATGTGTCTACAAGCCAAGACACACCAAGGATTGCCAACAGAAGCTAGAAGAGAGGAAGGGAAGGATCCTCTTCTAGAAACTTTGGATGAAGTATGGCCCTGTCAACATCTCAATTTTGGACTTCTAAACTCCAACTGTGAAAAAATAAATTTCAATTGTTTTAAGCTCCACAGTTTGTAGTAATTTGTTACAGCAGCCCTTGGAGACAAATATACCCTCTACTCTTCTTGCTTATGTTGGCTTCTCTTTTCCCTCTGGCCACTACGGATCAACCCCTCTACCCCTTAATCCACCAAGCTGCCAATAGCTTGCAGATTGGACACTTGTCAATCAAGCCTCAAAAAAGAGAGTCAGGGGCTTCCCATGAAAACAACGAGAGAGAGAGAGTGCATCAGTCCTTTCTGTCTCTTCAGTGAAATTCTCTGGGAAAGAACTCAAACTGGCCCAGCTTAACTTGGGAGATAAATCTAGACCAATCCACTGTGGCCCCAGGGAAAGTGACATCGCACCAGGATGGCAGCTCCCAAAGTAGCCATGAGAAAGAGGGATAAAGGAGAATTTCTAGAGTATCAAGTGTCCACTGCAGATACCCTTAAATCATTATTCCAGAAATACTGGCTTCTCTGGACCATGTTCATCTGTCCTTTAGTATTTTCATGCATATCTGTCAATGAAAAATGGGGTAAAAATGTAGAAAAAACACAGAATCTTAAAAAGCCAGAAATCTAGGCTGACCAATGGAAAACTTTGGCAATGTGCAATGTCAAAGAGAAGATGGACCCCAGTGTTCCTGGAAGGAATAATGGCACATCTTATAAAGTAAATAATTTGATGGTCCTTACCCCATGCTGTCTGCCTGGAATGATGAATTGATGGCATTCAGCCCCGTGGAAAAGGGATCTCGAGAAGTGGCCAAATAAAACTGTGCTTGCTTCAATCTTTGTCTCTGAAGATTTTTCTCTTCTCTGTTGCAGTGTGGAAACCGGGGCAGTCACAAAGAGACAAATACCGTATGATGCCACTTACAGGAGGTAACCAGAGAGTTAAATTCACAGAGACAGAATGTAGAATGCTGGTTGCCGGGGGCTGGGAGGAAGGGAGAAATGGGCATTTATTGTTTAATGGATATAGAGCTTCAGTTTTGCAAGATAAAAAGAGTCTTGAAGACAGTTTGCACAACAGTGTGAATGCACTAAACACTACTGAACTGTACACTTAAAAGTGATTGAAATGGAAACTTTCATGTCACATGTATTTTACTACAATTTAAAATAATAAATAAGTCTCCACTGAGAGCATCATTCAATTCCTGCCCCAACTAGACTACTGAGGAGTGGTTAAGAGCATATACTTTGAAATGAGATAGACCTGGGTTCACCTCTGAGTTTCCCATAAACCTGAGCATGGATGTGGGCAAGGTAGATGCTCAATCTTCAAAGATGTTTTTTAAACCAAAGTATACATTTTATCTTTCAAGTGACTAAATCATATTGAGTACCAGGTTCCCAACCTTTCTTTGAGCCTCCATCCACAAATTTAGAGAGATCAGGATGTTTTAACAGCCAACTGATTCCCCAGCCTAAGCTGGAGTTGGTAACCTGTCCTGGCCAATGAATATTGGGGAGCGTGCACTTTCTCTGCTCTGTGTGTATGGTCCAGACAGCCTTGCAACTCTGGCTTCAGAAATGAAGAGCAACATAGCCCCACTGCCATTAAACTTGTCAAGTTTATCCTCCAAAAAGGTACTTTGTGGATCTAACACTGACACCTAACGAAGACCCTGGTTGGTCATTTGGATACATCTAGCCCAACTCTGCAATGTGATCAGTGATGTCCTCACCAGGCTATTGGGTTCACATCAGGGAAGAGTTGGAATTCATCCCTCGGGATGTTCAACAAGGAAGGGCCTCAGTCATCATTTAACCTTCCTCCTTGTTTTTAACAGTGGGGAAACTGACAACCAGAGACAGTTAAGGGACTTGTTTAATAGGAACTAAAGGTAGAAATGGGGATCAAACCCATACCTTTGGAGACTAAGTACAGACAAATTTCCACCACAACAGGCTGCTTCACAAAAATATATGTGCCTCATGAGTTTCCAAGTCATCTGTGCTCAGGAACCTAGCCAATTTTCTCTGTACTTCTCCAGTTTTAATGTATGCACTGTCAAAGTGAGCATGTATAAAAATGTACGTTGTTAACTATGATAATGAAATCCTGGACTCCTCTGTACATTCCACTATAATAGCATATATCACAACATTTTATAATTATCTCTTTGTGGCCTGTCTCCCGTTCCTCCCCCACCACACTGTAAATTCCCTAACAACAAGGACTGTCTTGTTCCCAGTACCTAGCACAGAAGCTGATACAACTATGACCCTGGATAGACAGTAGTTAGATCGTTGATTGTGCAAATGAAGCGTGCATTGTCCATAATGACAAATGTTCATTTCATATCTTAGTCTTAGAAGAAGCAAGTTGTCTGAGAAAATGTATGGCATATGCAGGGGCCCAAGCAAATTGTCAGAAGTGTAAAAGAATTCTGCAGATGCCTTGTGGTTTTTTGTTTGGGGGGTTGTTTTACTGCTTTATAGTAAAATTCAAACCTCCTATGTATGTCAGGTAACAGGATGGCTGAATCAAACATTTCAGCAGGTCCCAAATTTTAAGCATACAATCTGCTTCTATTTTCAGAATTAACTCAGTTGTTCATTAATCCTTTATGTGTTGAGAACCCGGGTGGCCCAGCCAATGATACACCCATCTGGCAACCAAAAGCAATTTCAAAATAAGTCAAATCCTTCACTAGTGTTTCTCAGAAACCATAAAGTACAGCTTAATGTATGGTCCAGAGAAGCCCTTATTAGAAAATCCTCTCTTTTCCTAACCCTATCCCTCATATCCTACAAATGTTTCAGCATCACCCTCTACACATTTTTGGTGCACTTCTGGAACACAGTGGTGAAATAATACCACAACTGCATCTCCTTTCCATCCTCAAGCCAATAAGATGGTCCTAAATTAATTTAGAAGACACAAACACTCAATAGAAAAGAGATTAAGAGGTGGGCCACAAAGAGACAAGAGATTTCAGCAAAGTCCTGCAAGATGGTGAGCCCACTGAGACACCAGAGTAACTACTGGCTGAGCAGAAGTCCCAACCAAGAGCAATCTAGACAGCATTACACTCTGAGAGGATCTCAGCCTGTCTTGCAGACACTTAGAGAGGCTCAGGATTCAGAAATGCTTGGTGCAAGTGAAATGTTAGGCTGAAATAGAATATTATCAAAGATGTACATAGAGAGCCAGTGGACTCAATGCCACTATTCCCTGACCACCCCGCCTCACACACACCCATGTGGAAACACAGACACCTGGAAGCAATACGTATTCCCTCCATGCAAACAATCAGACAACTTCTCCTTAAAGAAATGGAATGTTCCAGGGGGAAAAAACTCTGTGTTCTGGTATTTAAGGGCCCAGGATAATGGACAACAGCTCTCTTGATCATCTTCCTCGAGAAGCCTCACCTAGGAAATGCAAAAGGGTATAATCCTTATGAAGGGGAATTTAGCAACACCAAGCAAAATGACACATGCATTTGTTCTCTGACCAGCAAGTCCACTTCCATGAATCTATCCAAACAATATGAAGAAGACACATGCACAAGGATGTTCACTGCAACTGTATTGTAATAGCAAAAGACTGGACCCAAATATCCTCCATAGGAACGGGTTGAATAAACATTGGTACATCTAAACAATGGGGAGCTTTACAACCATAAAGAGAAACGAGGAAACTGCCTATAAACTGCTATGAGGGACTTCCCTGGTGGAGCAGTGTTTAAGAATCCACCTGCCAATGCAGGGGACATGGGTTTATGCCCTGGTCCGGGAAGATGCCACATGCCGCAAAGCAACTAAGCACGTGTGCCACAACTACTGAGCCTGTGTGCCACAACTACTGAAGCCAGGTGCCTATAGTCCATGTTCCACAACAAGAGAAGCCACTGCAATGAGAAGCCCGCACACCACAACGAAGAGCAGCCCCCTGCTCGCTGCAACTAGAGAAAGCCTGCACGCAGCAACGAAGACCCAACACAGCCAAAAATAAATAAATGAATTAATTAGTTAAAAAAAAAACTGCTATGAGTTTATCTCCATGATACATTGCCAACAGGAGGAAAAAGCAAAGTACAGAAAAATGTTTAGAGTATGTTACCTTTTGTGTAAGAAGGGAGGAAATATGAATAATTTTCTTTTTATGTGATATCTTTTTCTGGTTTTGGTGTCAGGGTGATGGGTGGCTTTGTAGAATGAATTTGGGAGTGTTTCTCCCTCTACAATTTTTTGGAAGAGCTTGAGAAGGATCGGTGTTAGCTTTTCTCTAAATGTTTGATAGAATTTTCCTGTGAAGCCATCTGGTCCTGGACTTTTGTTTGTTGGAAGATTTAAAATTACAGTTTCAATTTCATTACTTGTGATAGGTCTGTTTATATTTTCTAATTCTTCCTGGTTCAGTCTTGGACAATTGTACCTTTCCAATAATTTGTCCATTCCTTTGTGGTTGTCCATTTTATTGGTATATAGTTGTTTGTAGTAGTCTCTTATAATCGTTAGTATTTCTGCGGTGTCAGTTGTGATTTCTCCTTTTTCATTTCTAATTTTATTGATTTGCATCCTCTCCCTTCTTTTCTTGATAAGTATGACTAAAGGTTTATCAATTTTGTTTATCTTCTCAAAGAACCACCTTTTAGTTTTATTGATCTTTGCTATTGTTTTCTTTGTTTCTACTTCATTTACTTCTGCTCTGATTTATGATTTCTTTCCTTCTATTGACTTTGGGTTTTCTTTGTTCTTTCCCTAGTTGTTTTAAGTGTAGGGTTAGATTGTTTATTTGAGATTTTTCTTGTTTCTTGAGGTGAGATTGAATTGCTATAAACTTCCCTCTTAGAACTGCTTTTGCTGTGTCCCATAGGTTTTGGTTCGTTGTGTTTTCACTGTCATTTGTTTCTATGTATTTTTTATATATCTTGTTTGATTTCTTCAGTGATATCTTGGTTATTTAGTAGCACACAGTTTAGCCTCCATGTATTTGTGTTTTTCACAGTTTTTTTCCTGTAATTGATTTCCAATCACATAGCATTGTGGTCAGAAAAGATGTTTGATATAATGTCACTTTTCTTAAATTTTCCGAGACTTGATTTGTGACCCAAGATGTGATCTATCCTAGAGAATGTTCCATGTGCACTTGAGAAGAAAGTGTATTCTGCCACTTTAGGGTGGAATGTTCTATAAATATCAATTAGATGCATCTAGTCTATTGTGCCATTTAAAGCTTGTGTTTCCTTATTTATTTTCTGTTTGGATGATCTGCCCATTGGTGTAAGTGGGTGTTAAAGTCCCCTACTATTATTGTGTTACTGTCGATTTCTCCTTTCATGGTTGTTATCATTTACCTTACGTATTGAGGTGCTCCTATGTTGGGTGCAAAAACATTTATAATTGTTATATCTTCCTCTTGGATTGATCCTTTGATCATTATGTAGTGTCCCTCCTTATCTCTTGTAGCAGTCTTTATTTTAAAGTCTATTTTACCTGATACGTGTATTGCTATTCCAGATTTCTTTTGATTTCCACTTGTATGGAATATCTTTTTCCATCCCCTCACTTTCAGTCTGTATGTGTCCCTAGGTCTGAAGTGGGTCTCTTGTAGACAGCTTATATATGGGTCTTCTTTTTGTATCCATTCAGCCAGTCTGTGTCTTTTGGTTGGGTCATTTAATCCATTTACATTCAAGGTTATTATCAATATGTATGTTCCTATTACCATTTTCTTGTTTTGGGTTTGTTTTATGTCTTTTTCTTCTCTTGTATTTCCTGCTTAGAGAAGTATCTTTAGCATTTGTTGTAAAGCTGGTTTGCTGGTGCTGAATTCTCTTAGCTTTTGCTTGTCTGAAAAGCTTTTGACATCTCCATCAAATCTGCATGAAATCCTTGCTGGGTAGAGTAATCTTGGTTGTAGGTTTTTCTCTCTCATCACTTTAAGTATATCCTGCCACTCCCTTCTGGCTCGTAGAGTTTCTGCTCAGAAATCAGCTGTTAACCTTATGGGAGTTCCCTTGTATGTTATTTGTCATTTTTCCCTTGCTGCTTTCAGTAATTTTTCTTTGTGTTTAATTTTTGCTAATTTGATTACTATGTGTCTTGGCGTGTTTCTCTTTGGGTTTATCCTGCCTGGGACTCTCTACGCTTCCCTGACTTGGATGGCTATTTCCTTCCCCATGTTAGGGAAGTTTTCAACTATAATCTCTTCAAATATTTTCTCGGGTCCTTTCTCTCTCTCTTCTCCTTCTGGTACACTTAGAATGCGAATGTTGTTGCATTTAATGTTGTCCAAGAGGTATCATAGGCTGTCCTCATTTCTTTTCATTCTTTTTTCTTTATTCTGCTCCACGGCAGTGAATTCCACCAATCTGTCTTCCATGTCACTTATCTGGTCTTCTGCCTCAGTTATTCTGCTATTGATTTCTTCTAGTGTATTTTTCATTTCAGTTATTATATTGTTCATCTCTCTTTGTTCTTTAATTCTTCTAGATCTTTGTCAACCATTTCTTGCATCTTCTCGATCTTTGCCTCCATTCTTTTTCCAAGGTCCTGGATCATCTTCACTATCATTATTCTGAATTCTTTTTCTGGAAGGTTGCCTATCTCCACTTCATTTAGTTGTTTTTCTGGGGTTTTATCTTGTTCCTTCATCTGGTACATAGCCCTCTGCCTTTTCATCTTGTCTATCTTTCTGTGAATGTGATTTTTCACAAGAAATGTTTAACAAAGATCTAGAAGAACTAAAGAACAAAAATATAGAGATGAACAACACAATAACTGAAATGAAATATACAATAGAAGGAATCAATAACAGAATAACTGAGGCAGAAGAACAGACAAGTGACCTGGAGAATAAAATAGTGGAAATAACTACTGCAGAGCAGAATAAAGAAAAAAGAATGAAAAGAATTGAAGACAATCTCAGAGACCTCTGGGACAACTATAAATGCACCAACATTTGAATTATAGGAGTCCCAGAAGAAGAGAAAAAGAAAGGGTCTGAGAAAATATTTGAAGAGATTATACTTGAAAACTTCTCTAACATGGGAAAGGAAATAGTCCCAATTCCAGGAAGCACAGAGAGTCCTATAGAGGATAAACCCTAGGAAAAACACATCAAGACACATATTAATCAAACTAACAAAAATTAAATTCAAAGAAAAAATATTAAAAACAGCAAGGGAAAAACAAAAAATAATATACAAAGGAATCCCCATAAGGTTATCAGCTGATTTTTCAGCAGAAACTCTGCAAGTGTTTCCAAGACCCATATATATGGTGTTTAAAAGAGACCCACTTCAGACCTAGGGACACATAAAGACTGAAAGTGAGGGGATGGAGAAAGATATTCCATGCAAATGGAAATCAAAAGAAAGCTGGAGTAGCAGTACTCATACCAGATAAATTAGACTTTAAACAATATTACAAGAGACAAGGAAGGACACTACATAATGATCAAGGGATCAATCCAAGAAGAAGATATAACAATTATAAATATGTATGCATCCAACATAGGAGCACCTCAATACATAAGGCAACTGCTAACAGCTATAAAAGAGGAAATTGACAGTAACACAATAATAGCGGGGGATGTTAACACCTCACTTACACCAATGGACAGATCACCCAGACAGAATATTAATAAGGAAACACAAGCTTTAAATAACACAATAGACCTGATAGATTTAATTGATATTTATAGGACATTCCATCCAAAAACAGCAGATTACACTTTCTTCTCAAATGCACATGGAACATTCTCCAGGATAGATCACATCTTGGGTCACAAATCAAGCCTCAGTAAATTGAGAAAATTGAAATCATATCACGCATCATTGCTGAACACAATGTTATGAGATTAGAAATCAATTACAGGGAAAAAAACACAAAAACATAAACACATGGAGGCTAAATGATACATTACTAAATAACCAAGAGATCACTGAAGAAATCAAAGAGGAAATCAAAAAATACCTAGAGACAAATGATAATGAAAACACGACAGTCCAAAACCTATGGGATGCAGCAAAAGCAGTTCTAAGAGGTAGGTTTATAACAATATAAGCCTACCTTAAGAAACAAGAAAAATCTCAAATAAACAATCTAACCTTACACCTAAAGGAACTAGAGAAAGAAGAACAAATGGAATCCAAGGTTAATAGAAGGAAAGAAATCATAAAGATCAGAGCAGAAATAAATGAAATAGAAACAAAGAAATCAATAGCAAAGATCAATAAAACTAAAAGCTGGTTCTTTGAGAAGATAAACAAAATTGATAAACCATTAGCCAGACTCATCAAAAAAAAAAGGGAGAGGACTCAAATCAATAAAATTAGAAATGAAAAAGGAGAAGTTACAACAGATACCGCAGAAATACAAAGCATCCTAAGACACTACTACAAGGAACTCTGTGCCAATAAAATGGACAACTGGGAAGAAATCGACAAATTCTTAGAAAGGTATAACCTTCCAAGACTGAATCAGGAAGAAATAGAAAATATAAACAGACCAATCACAAGTAATGAGATTGAAACTGTGATTAAAACTCTTCCAACAAACAAAAGTCCAGGACCAGATGGATTCACAGGTGAATTCTATCAAACATTTAGAGAAGAGCTAACACCCATCCTTCTCAAACTCTTCCAAAAAATTGCAGAGGAAGGAACATTCCCAAACTCATGCTATGAGGCCACCATCACCCTGATACCAAAACCAGACAAAGATACTACAAAAGAAGAAAATTACAGACCAATATCTCTGATGAATATAGATGCAAAAATCCTCAACAAAATACTAGCAAACTGAATCCAACAACACATTAAAAGGATCATACACCAGGATCAAGTGGGATTTATCCCAGGGATGCAAGGATTCTTCAATATATGCTAATCAATCAATGTGACACACTGTATTAACAAATTGAAGAATAAAAAACATATGATCATCTCAATAGATGCAGAAAAAACTTTTGACAAAATTCAACACCCATTTATGATAACAAACTCTCCAGAAAGTGGGCAAAGAGGGAACGTACTTCAACATGATAAAGGCCATATACAACAAACCCACAGCAAACATCATCCATTAAGGATGATGTTTGCTGTGGGTTAGAAATCTCTTGCATATCTATACATGAATGATGAAAAATCTGAAAGAGAAATTAAGGAAATACTCCCATTTACCATTGCAACAAAAAGAATAAAATACCTAGGAATAAACCTACCTAGAGAGACAAAAGACCTGTATGCAGAAAACTATAAGACACTGATGAAAGAAATTAAAGATGATACGAAGAGCTGGAGAGATATACCATGTTCTTGGATTGGAAGAATCAATATTGTGAGAATGACTATACTACCCAAAGCAATCTACAGATTCAATGCAATCCCTATCAAATTACCAGTGGCATTTTTTACAGAACTAGAACAAAAAATCTTAAAATTTGTATGGAGACACAAATGACCCCAAATAGCCAAAGCTGTCTTGAGAAAGAAAAACAGAGCTGGAGGAATCAGGCTCCCTGACTTCAGACTATACTACAAAGCTACAGTAATCAAGACAGTACAGTACTGGCACAAAAACATAAATGTAGATCAATGGAATAGGATAGAAAGCCCAGAGATAAACCCACACACATGTGGTCACCTTATCTTTGATAATTAAGGAGTCAAGAATATACCATGGAGAAAAGACAGCCTCTTCAATAAGTGATGCTGGGCAAACTGGACAGCTACATGTAAAAGAATGAAATTAGAACACTCCCTAACACCACACAAAAAATAAGCTCAAAGTGGATTAAAGACCTAAATGTAAGGCCAGACACCGTAAAACTCTTAGAGGAAAACATAGGAAGAACACTCCATGACATAAATCACAGCAACATCCTTTTTGACTCACCTCCTAGAGAAATGGAAATAAAAACAAAATAAACAAATGGGACCTAAAACAAACAAACAAAAAAACATTTCTTGTATTTTCTCAATCCGTGCCTCCATTCTATTTCCGAGACTCTGGATCATCTTTACTATCATTACTCTGAATTCTTTTTCAGGTAGATTGCCTATTTCCTTTTCATTTATTTGGTCTTGTAGGTTTTTACCTTGCTCCTTCATCTGCAACATATTTTTTTGCCATCTCTTTTTTTTTTTTTTTTTTTATGAGTGGGATTGTGTTTCTGTCTTACTGGTTGTTTGCCCTGAGACTTCCAACACTGGAGTTTGTAGGTTGTTGGGTCTTTGTGCTGAGATGAGGACCTCCAGGAGACCTCACTCCGATGAATATTCCCTGGGGTCTGAGGTTCTCTGTTAGTCCAGTGGTTTGGACTTGGAGCTCCCACGGCAGGAGCTTTGGCCCGATCCTGGGCTCGTGAACCAAGATCCTGCAAGCGGTATGGGGCAGCGGTTCACTTTGGGGGTCCTACCGTCTCCTTGGGCGTCAGAGTTCTCCACCAGCCGCTGGCAGGCCCCTTGTTTTTGGGGAGATGCTAACTCCGCGTCTTCCCACACCACCATCTTCAATCAACTACACTTTGATTTTTCAAAAATAAATAAAATAAAATGGAAAGTTGCCACCATCAAAAATAAATAAATTAAATAAATAAAAAATAAACACCTACACTAAACAGTACACCTAAATGTGAAGTATCAAATGCTTTTCCCATGAAGTCAGAAAGGAAACAAGGTTGCTATGAGCACCATTTCTACCTACAATGTGCCTGATTCCGAGGCAGTTCAATAAAGCATGAAAAGGAGATAAGAACTATAAGGATTGGACAGGAAGAAATAAAGCTGTTATCATTTACAGAGAATATGGTTGTGTACTTTGAAAATTCAAAAGAATCTATAGATGAATTATTAGCATTAATAAGTGAATTTATAAGGGACCATGGAGGAAAAAAGAGTCTGTTTAAAAATCAATTTTATTTCCACATGGGAGCAACAAACCAATAGAAAATGAAAATTTTAAACAAATGTCATTTACAACAACACCAAAAAACAAACGTTGCTTGGCTCTGGAGCCCATGGATGAGCAGCTCAAGGCTGATTACTTAAAAGCAACAAAACAGAACAAAACAAAAATACTCAATGCCCAATGGGCTGTGGAGCTGTTAATTTCCATTTCTGTTTCATTTCATTCATGCTGTAAATTTCCCTCCAGCCTAGCCCAGGTGCTGTCTAAAGTAGTATCCCTCCCTGGGAGGTGTGATTGAAAAGGTGCTAAGACCTGTTCTGTAAACTGAAAGATAAATATGAGTGATAGAATTAATGCCACCAGACCACTCTGAAGGCCTCCTGGGAAAAGCCAAAGATGCTCCCTGGGTGGGATTGGACACTGGAAGTGCACCTGGAGGCTAGAATCTGAAAGAAGAGGTGAGAAGCTTTACAAATTGAGTGGTGGAGCTTCTGACCCTCCTTTCTTTCCACTCAGACTTGGTATTGGGAGAATCTGCTCTACAGCTGTGTCAGTCAAAACGGAGAAGGGCTTTTCTCACCCACAGCAAAAGAAAACTATTTTTTTTTTGAGGAATTTGGGTGAAGTTTTCCCTGGGGTTGGTTGCAAGCTATTTGAGTGCCATCACCCACTTTCCCCCCCAAATCCCTTGCCTCTCACCCTCCACTCGTTTTGCCAACAGCCCCATTTTGTTTGTTTGCCTAAGGTAAGTCTTCTAAGTTTGGTGTTGCCACCATTGGTCCCACATTTTTGTCACATTCTGCCAGGACATTCTCTGGGAATTCAGGAGCCTGTGCTGGCACATTAGAGCTCCTGCTCATTTTATCTACAAGGCACGTTGGTTTCCTTAACCAAGGTTGATGACCTTTAAAGGACCTACTGACATGTTAGAAGCCAGGGGAAATGTATGGGCTCTAAAATAGAAAAAGGCAACTCAAACATCAATATGAATATGTTTAAATGTCTATAAGATGGAACCTAGGCATCAATCTCAACTCCCCTCAGCCCTTTCTGGGCTTTATATGAATTACATTTTGTTGGCTCATGGATAGATTTTAATGTGCTTTGCGGGGAGGTGGTGTCTCTAAAATTAGGAGTGCCCAGTGGCCTTCTGAAGTCTTATACTATGGTCTTCCAAGGTGGACTTGCAAGGAACTTCACAAGTTGAAGATTAAATGAGATCACAGAAAATAAACTACTTTGAAAGTAGATTTTTTAGGTTCTTTGAGGATCTCTTCTGTCATTCTTTTATCCTCTCCTTTTCCAATATCAGAGAATGAGTCACGATTCCCCAGAGCCACTTCCATCCCCAACTCCTACTCCTGTTTCCTCCGCTAATCCAATCCCACTCTAAATCTGCCACTGGAGCCTAGACAAAATCCAAGTAAGGGAAATTTTCTCTGTCATTTCTTGTGCCCCATAGAAACTTGATTTTTCTAAGGCTCACAAACGTTATTATGCCACCCTTGCCAAAAGTATTAACAATTGATTTAGGAAGATTTGGGAACCAGGATTAATAGGGGCAAATTTGGGGACAAGTGCGTCTCCTCAGTGCCTTTAGCCCATTGTCATCTGTCCTACTGGAACCCTTCCCTTTACCCCTAAAATGTTCCCGGCATACTTAGCTCCCAATTTTCTCCATGATTGAAGAAAAAATGTGTTTCTTTCTCTCTTCCTCCCTATCTTTTGACTTTTGCTTTTCAGCAAAAGCAGTATATTCTCTCATTATTGTTAGTTCATGGGCACGGGATGATAATGATAATTATGATACTAGTAATTACTGTCCTAACTTTCTCACTGCTCTGATTGTGCAGCCTCATGTAGTAGAGTTGTTTTTCAGGGATGCAAGACCGCACTTTGTATCTGAGATTTCTCCAGCAGCCACTTGGAATTTAGAATCCATATTTTCAAACTCTAGCATTTATTAGAGGACATGTGATTAATCCAAGTTTTGCTCATGATTAAAAAAATTTCCCTGGGGTATTAGAAGACCTTGAGTCTAAAGCAATGGGTGTTCTTTGAGGAAGTAGTATTTCTCCACACTTCACATCACCTGTGGAGTTGTGGAAGTATGGACAAAAACAGGAATTTTCTTCCCTACCCACCAAACCTGCTCTTCTTCCTCTGCTCCATTTCTGAGTCTGAAATTGCTCATCAATTCACCCTCTGAACCTTGCAGTCACTTTCAATATCTCTTCTACCTTCATGGCTCAAGCCAATGTCAGGTACTGCTCCAGTGAACTACCTCTCCCCGGCAACCACTGCTGTGAATCCTCACCCTGTGATTGGTCCCCCCACCTGAAGCCCTATCCATACAAGTCCTTACCAGACACTCCAAAAGATGATGCTTCCCAAGCCGAAGTTCCTGTCATTAAGAGCCAGAAATAGTTCCTTATCTGATCGACTGTCGGGTTAAGGAAATTTTCTTCTATTAGCAACTTTTAAAAATCAGATAGCACTGGGAACTATGTTCAATATCTTGTAATATCCTATAAAAGAATCTGAAAATGTACACATATATATACATGTATATATGTATATGTAATATATGTGTATATACATATATAAAAGTATATATACTGAAAGTATATATACTGCATCACTTTGCTGTATACCTGAAACTAACACAATATTGTAAATGAACTATACCTCAATTACATAAATAAATAAATAATTTTTTTAAAAAATCAGCAATAAGCATTAAGTTTACTAAAATTTTTTAGTAGCTCTTAACTTAGCATGTGGAATTCTTATTGGATCTACTGATATGCCATATCATATTAATATATTTTCTATTTTTATGCCATTTTCACCCTCCTGAGATAAACCCTACTTCATTGTCATAGCAGATAATTGTTTTAAATTGAATTCAGTTTGTTAGGAATTTTCACAGCTATGATTCTCAATAATTAGAGCATTACAATAGTAGTGATTTTCAAACAGTGAGTTGTATGGCCCTTAGTTTCCACGTAGGCCCCAAATGTATTTGAGGGTGAGGAATTGGGGTGGGGGGAAGAGGGGAAAGCAAGTAGGTGAGTACAAGCTCTCCTCTCCTCCTCAACCAGAGATGCTTCGTGGTTTTTTGTTTTTTTTTTTTTTTTGCGGTACGCGGGCCTCTCACTGTTGTGGCCTCTCCCGTTGCGGAGCGCAGGCTCCGGACGCGCAGGCTCAGCGGCCATGGCTCACGGGCCCAGCCGCTCCGCGGCATGTGGGATCTTTCCGGACGGGGGCACGAAGCCGTGTCCCCTGCATCGGCAGGCGGACTCTCAACCACTGCGCCACCAGGGAAGCCCAACGCTTCGTTTTTAAAATCTTTTTTATACACTAGGGTTCCATGTGTGGTTTTAGAGTTGACATTATTTGAGTGAAATGAATTGGGTGGTTTTCAATCTGTTCATATTTGCTGAGACACTTTAAATAGCATGGGAAATTATCTGTTCTGTAAAATCATATGAAATCAGATCTTTTTAACAGGCGGAAGAGTGAAAGGGTCAGTAACTTTTTGAAAACCCTTTAAATTGAAATTTCTGTTGAGGTGATTGTAGATTCATATGCAGTTGTAAGAGATAGTCCAGAGAGGTTCTCTGTGCACTTTGGCCAATTCACCCCAGGTAACATTTTCAAAATGATAGTATAATACCAGAACCAAGATATTGTCATTGATGTAATCCACCGTCTTATTCAGGTTTCCTGAGTTTTACTTGTACTCTGTGTATGTATATGTGTGTGTGTGTGTGTGTGTGTGTGTGTGTGTGTCTGTGCGTGCGCATATGTGCGTGCTCTATACAATTTAATCACCTGTGTGTGTTCGTGTATCCAGCAGCACAATCAGGCTACCCAGCAGTCCCAACACCACAAAGATCCCTCACGTTGCCCTTTTTTTTTTTTGCGGTACGCGGGCCTCTCACTGTTTTGGCCCCTCCCGTTGCAGAGCACAGGCTCCGGACGCGCAGGCTCAGCGGCCGTGGCTCACGAGCCCAGCCGCTCCGCGGCATGCGGGATCTTCCCGGACCGGGGCACGACCCCGTGTCCCCTGCATCGGCAGGCGGACTCTCAACCACTGCGCCACCAGAGAAGCCCAACATTGCCCTTTTATAATCAAACCCACGACCCTCCTGATACCCCTTCCCTCTCCCCTTTTCTAATCCCTGGAAATCTCTAATATGTCCTCCATTTCTTTTTTTTTTTTTCACTTAAAAAATGTTACATGAATGGAACCATACAGTGTGTAACCTTTCGGGATTGGCTTTTCTCACTTAGCATAATTTCCTGGCTATTCATTCAAGTCATTGTGTGTAGCAACAGCTGGTTCCTTTTTCATTTCTGGTAGTATTCTATGGTATGGATGTTCCACAGTTTGTTTAACCATCCATCCGTTGAAGGATATCTGAGTTTTTTTCCAGTTTTTGACTATTACAAATAAAGCTGCTATGAACATTTGCATACAGGTTTTTGTAAGAATGTAAGTTCTCGTTTCTCTGGGATAAATGCTCAATTGATGGGCTGTATGGTAAGTGCGTATTCAATTTTGTAAGAAACTGCCGAACTGTTACCCAGGGTGATGGTACCATTTTATGTTCCCTCCAGCAAATGTAGGAGTGACCCAGTTTCTTTGTTTCCCTGCCAGCATTTGGTGGTGTCACTATTTTTTATTTTGGTCGTTATGATAGATAGGTAATAAGAGGTCATGTGGTTTTTATTTTCCTTTGAGATATAATTGACATACAATAATATATTAGTTTCAGGTGTTCATTGTGGTTTTAATTTGCATTTCCCTGATGACTGATGATGTTGAACACCTTTTCATATGCTTATTTGTCATCTTATACCCTCTTCAATGAAATGTCTATTCATGTCTTTTACCCATTTTCTAATTAGATTGTTTGTTGTTTTTACTGTTGAGTTTTGAGTTCTTTATACATTCTAGAAATTTGTCCTTTGTTGGATATGGTTTGCAAGTGTTTTCTCCCAGTATGTAATGTTTCCTCTTCACATGAACTTTCTCAGAACAAAAGTTTTAATTTCAATTAAGTCCAATTTAGCAATTTTTCCTTTTATGGATCATGCTTTTTGTGTCAAGTCTAAGAATTCTATGTCTAGTTCTAAATCCTAAAGATTTTTGCCTATTTTTTCCTAAAAGTTTATAGCTTTATGTTCACATTTAAAGTCTATGATCCGTTTTGAGTTAATTTTTGTATAAAGTGTGAGATTTAGGTCGAAAGAGGTTCTTTTTGGATGTCCAACAGTTTTAGCACCATCTGTTAAAAAGGCTGTCCTTCCTCCATTGAATGGCTTTTGTACCTTTGTCAAGAAACAGTTGAGCATATTTGTGTGGGTCTATTTCTGGGTTCCCTATGATCTTAAGTATATCCCCCTGCCATTAACACACAGTCTTGAATACTGTAGCCACATAATGTCTTGAAATCAGGTAAACTGATTTTTCCCACTTTGTTCTTCTTTTAAAAAATTATTTTGGCTATCTTTGGCTTTCCATATAAATTTTAGAAAAGGCTTGTCTTTGTCTACAAAAAACCTTGTGAGATATTGATAAGTGTTGTGTTAAACCTATCAATCAGTTTGGGGAGAGTTGGCATCTTTACTATATAGAGTCTTCCAATCAATAACAGCACAGTATGTCTCCCCATTTATGTAATTCTTCTTTGATGTTTTTCATCAGCATTTTGCAATTGTCAGCATTCAGATCCTGTACATGTTTGGTTAAGTGTATAAGCGAAGTATTTCATTTTCATTAGAGTGACTGTGAATGATATCATGTTCCATTCCATTTTGCATGTTCATTGTTATTATATAGAAATGCAATTGATTATTATGAATGATCTCTTATCCTCGGAAAACATCCTTATTAGTTCTCAGAGGGTTTGTAATGGGGGAGGGGGGGTGGAATTTTCTATGCAGACAATCATGACATCTACAAATAAAGGTAGTTTTATTTCTTCCTTCCTAATCTGTATGACTTTTATCTATTTTTTCTTAGATTTGTGGAGTGGCTACCACAAACTCAGTACCATGCTGAGTAAGAGTGGTGAAAGTGGACATCCATGCTTAGTTTCTGATTTTAGAGGGAAAGCAGCCAGTCTTTCACGATTAAGTTTAAAGTTAGCTGTAGGATTTTCATAGATGCTGTTTATCAAGTTGTAGTACTTCCCCTCTATCCTGAACTTGCTGAAAGTTTTGATCACAGATGGGTGTTGGATTTTGTCAAATGCTTTTTATGTCAATTGCTATAATCACATGATTTTTGTTTTTTAGCTTGTTGATATAGTGGATTTCATTGATTGATTTTGAATGTTGAACCAGCCTTGCATACCTGGAATGAATCCCATTTGGTCCTGGTACATAATTCTTTTTACATTTTGCTAAATTCTACTTTCTAGTATTTTGTTGAAGAGTTTTGTGTCTGAGTTCATGAGAGATACTGGTCTATAGTTTTCATTTTTGGTACTGTTTTTGGTATCAGCGTAATACTAACTTCATAAAACAAATAGGGAAGTGCTTCCTTCTTGTCTGTTTTCTGAAGAAATTATGTAGAATTGGTATTAATTCTTCTTTAAATGTTTGGTCGAATTCTCCAGTGAATCTATCTGAGGCTGGAGATTTCTTTTTCAGGAGTTTTGAAATTTCTAATTCCGCTACTGTAGTGGCTACTCTAGTGGCTACAAGACTAGTCAAATTGTCTATTTCATCTTGGTTGAGTAGTTTGTGGTTTTTTTGAGGAAATGGTCCATTTCTTCTAAGTTGTCAAATTTATCACTGTAAAGTTGTTCATAGTATAACCTTATTATCCTCATAGTAAAAGATCTACAGTGTCCCTTGTTTTTAAAAAAAGAGAAAGAAAGAGTTTGCTACTCTATTGTATGTTACAAAAGAATTATAGATTGTGGAATGCAGTTTAAAGATGACATATGCCAACAAGCACCTTGTATTATATGGTACTGCCATAATTCAAAATTGTTTTTATCTTGGAATTGTTTGGTATTAAAAATTAAAACTTCTGCTCACAGGCACACCAAGGTGTGTACCCTGTAAGCATGGTATCAGTGATTTTTTTAAAAGTTATTATTATTATGGAGCCTCAAACAAGAATTATAACTTCTGTGATTATCATTTCTTTCCTTTAATTATTTCTGTAACACTCCACACTGAGTTTTGGAAACTCATCCCTTATTTTTTTAACAAAAAGGGGGGAAAAAGTTTGATACTCTGTTGAATGTTAAAAGATTGACAGAACCTGTAGTGATGTCCCCTATTTCATTCTTATTATTGGTAATTTATGTCTTCTCTCTTTCTGCTTCATCAGTCATCCTACAGGCTTATCAATTTTATTGATTTTTTTTCCCCCAAGAACCAGATTTTTGTTTCATTGATTTCCTCTATTGTTTCCTATTTTCCATTTCATTGATTTCTGCTTTTGTCTTTATTCCTTCCTTCCTTCTTCTTGCTTTGGGTTTATTTTGCTTTTCTTTTTCTAATCTCCTGAGGTAGCAACTCAGGTTTTTAACTTGAGACTTTTCCTCATTTCTAATATAAGCATTCAGCACTATCAATGTCCCTCTCAGCACCACTTTTGCGTCATCCCGACATATTTTGATACGTTGTACTTTTTGTTTTCATTCCGTTCTATAACAAGTAATTGTCAGAAGTGTACTTTATTCATTGTCCATGATTCACTCTTATGCAAATGATGCCATGAAGAACTTCAGTTTACAAACAGTTCTCAGCCATGTCCGGTGTAAAAAAGAAAAAACAAACAAACAAAAAGTAGAAACGCTCTTAAAGTCAAGTGTGCATCTGGAAACAATTCGAAGATACTGTGATAACCTTGGAGGAAAGTCAGTAAGAAGTTATGTGGGAAGAAGGGGGTGTAGTAGATGCTGTCAGTCCAGCCATGTGTGCATTTCCTGAAGATCTGCTCTGCTCCTGTGAGGGAGAAAATATGGGGCATTTACTAACTGGTGCACATCAAATCAATCCTCTTTTCATTATGCCAAAAAGCTTCTTACCAAGACCTTGGGTTCTCTGCTTACAACACTTTTACAGGGAATTGGACTTCTGTGGCTTTTAACATTGAAAAGATGTCTTATGGAAATCGATTGTGTGTGGGGGTGTGTGTGTGGGGGTGTGTGTGTATTCTATTTTCTTTGAGACTTCTTTTTTGACCCATTGTTTTTTGGAACTGAGTTGTTTAATTCCTACATGTTTAGAAATTTTCTAATTGTCTTTCTGTTATTGATTCCTCGTTTGATTCCATTATGGTCAGAGAACATTGTATGATTTCATTTTATTTATCTATTTTTTAATTGATTTCATTTTTTAAAAAATTTGTTGAGGTTTATTTTATGGCCTAAGAGATAATCTATCTTGGTGAATGTTTCATGGGCACTTGAAAAATAATTTATATTTTGTTGTTGGGTGTGATGTTTTATAAATATGAATTAGAGCTTGATGATTGATTATCCTGTTCAGTTCTCCTATATCTCTGATTTTAGCGGCTGACCAGAACTCTAGTAGTTCTATAAGTTGCTGAGAGGGGAGTGCTGAAGTCCCCAACTATAACTGTGCATTTGTCTGTTTCTCCTTTCAGCTCTATCAGTTTTTACTTCACCTATCTTGAGGGTCTGTTGTTTGGTCTATACACATTTAAAGTCATTCTATCTTTCTGGTGGATTGATCCTTTTTAATAACTTTTTAAACTCCTTTTATTGTCATTGAGCCCTTCATGGTTCCTACACCTCTTCGAGGTAGTTTTAATAACCTATATTTTCCCAGAAAATCTTCAATGGCATTGAAGTTCTCAAAATATTTTGTTATCCCAAAGCATATTGTGTGTGTCTATGCATACAAGGTATTTTTATATTTACATAATATAAACAACTATGTGCAAACACTATATATACTTTATAGCATTGCTTTGGAAGATTTTATAATATACATAAACGTGATTGTACCCTATGTATCCATTTGCAAATTGCTTTCCTCACTCAACATCATCTTCTCCAGATGTATACATGTTGACACATAAAGAGACCTCATTGCTTTTAACTGCTGTGCAGTAGACTTTTGTGTGAATACACATTAACAGTTTATCCACTCCCATGCCTGGTTTTTCCTGTCTTGAGTTTTCATTATTCTGTGGGCCTGGGTAGGCTCTGTAGGCGAACAGTTGGCAGGACAGCTAAGCGAGAGTTAGTCACTCTCTTCCCTACCTTCTGGTCTTTTCTCCTCTCCCCACACCACCCATCTCCCTTCTCCCTGTCCTCCCCACTAAACGCCATACTCCTCCCGGGGCTCCTCTTCTTTTCTGAAATCTGTCTCTGCAGTTTTTCCATGCCAGCTCTTTATTTATACCTTGGGAAGCTTTCTCTACCCATGTTGAATTTTCCTCACCCCAAGGACTATGATTTATTCACCTCTGTGCCCCATCTCCCTCCAGATCTACTCAGCTCCCAGCATTGTTCTAGAATGTGCTGGGCATTCAATCAACATTTTTTAAAATCAGCACGTCAATGAACAAAGCCTGTAGCCTTTAAACAACTTATAGAGACCACTCCCACTTGGCTAGGCATGGACTCATCTGAGCATGGAATAAAATCCCACAGGGCACACTGTCTATTTTCCTGGAGAAGCTGTTCAGGAGCCAGGCTCAGGAATCCTCCAGTCCTGCCCTGGTCATGGCCCCCACTGCTTTCAGGGATACTCGGGTAAGGGCCTGAGGGGTGAAGGCCCCTGCCCACAAAACCCGAAGGGATCAGACCCCTAATTGGGACAGATTTTCAGGGGTGGCAAGCGAGAAGTACAGGGCTCCTGCCCCTCTAGCTGGGGAGTCACCAGAGACCACCTGTAAAGTTTTGGAATTCCCAAATAATAATTACAATTAATTGAACACTTAGGGTAAGTAACCCAGGGACATCCCTTGGCACTTGACAAACACCTGGTCGTACTTGCAGCTGCTAATATTTTAGGGTTTATTAGGTCCAAGGCTCTGGGCTAAGTGCTCCTCACAGATTTTTTTTCTTAATTTCACCTTTTCAAGAACCCTATGTAGTAGGAACTAGTAGTAGCAGCAGTAGTAGTAGTAGCAGTAGTAGTAGCAGCAGTAGCAGTACCAGTAGCAGCAGCAGCAGTAGCAGTAGTAGTAGCAGTACCAGTAGTAGCGGTAGCAGTAGCAGTATCCCCACTTTACTGATAAAGAAACTGAGGCTCAGATGAGGCAAAATATCCCGCTCATGATTACACAGTAAGTGGCAGAGCCAGGATACAAACCCAGGTGGTTGTGCTGTCTCCAAATGCCCTTTTTTCTTCCCTCTGTCCCTCCCTCCCTTCTTTTCTTCCTCCCTTTCTGTTAAACATGATTTTTTATTATACAAAGAAAACCTGAATATATTTTTCTAAAATTCCAGACTATATACCTAGAGTACAAATCTTTATTATCCTCCATCTTCTCCCATCCTAATCTGTGCATAGAAATACAGGGCTTTTATTTCACTTTGAAGCTTCTGACTGGTTTTGTTTTTGTTTTTTGGCTGTGTTGGGTCTTCGTTGCTGCACTCTGGCTTTCTCTAGTTGCGGCATTAGGGGCTACTCTTTGTTGTGGTGCACGGGGTTCTCACTGTGGTGGCTTCTCCTGTGGCGGAGTATGGGCTCTAGGTGCACGGGCTTCAGTAGTTGCAGCACATGGGCTCAGTAGTTGCGGCATGCAGGTCCTAGTGCGCACAGGCTTCAGTAGTTGTGGTGCACGGGCTTCGTTGCTCCGCGGCTTGTGGGGTCTTCCTGGACCAGGGATGGAACCCGTGTCCCCTGCATTGGCAGGTGGATTCTTAACCACTGCACCACCAGGGAAGTCCCCTCTGACTGTTTTTTTTTTTTTTTTTTTGAGCTATATAAGTAACTGCCTTTATTATGCTTGTCATCATCCTCATTAGGTCCTGAAAATTCAGAAGTAAATAACACACAGTCCTTGCTTTCAGGGAGCTGATAGACAAGTAGTATGGAAACACACGATAAACCATTAAGCCAATCAACATGCAGAACAATAATTAAAAGTTTTAATAAATGTAGTGGAAGAAACAACCAGAGGACTGGGGGAGATGATGTAGGAATAAGGATGATACAGGGACCTTAACCAGGGATTAGATGGTGGAGAAGAGCTTTTTGAGGAGATGCTAAAACCTTGTGGTGGATTTGAACTGTGTCTACTTAGGTTTCTATTTTCCAGAATTTTCTTCCTTGCTTAGTTCTTGTTAGGGTGAGCCATAGAGACATTTTGCATAAGATTTGGAAAACAGAAGTAAAGCAGCTGCCTTTTTTTTTTAACTCTAGGAAGTTTGGTGCAGGGCTCTGGGACTGTCGCAACTCAAATGTGAAGTCACCGATCTGCCGGCTCTCATGCTGATGCGGGGCAGCAGCCCAGCCTGCAGCTCCTGCAGCATCTGCTCCAGCGTGAAGCAGCTCTTCCTTCAGCTGCTCCAGGTGCTGGGCTGGTGACTACAGCCTAGTGATGAAGGGTGCTAGGTTTTCCTATACCACTTGCCTTGTGGAAGTTGGTCCGGAGACAGTGAGAGACAGGTGTGGATTCCTGTTCACCCCATGGGGTCTGACTGGTTTTTAAATGATTTTTTTTTTCTTTTTGGGGGGTAAGCGATAGATTCCCACAGCTCAGAAATCAAACTCTAACTATCCAGCACTCTCTCCATCTCTGCCCTGCATCATCCCCATCTCCGTCCTCACCCACAGGGGACCACTGGGCTCATTTTCCCCATGTCCTCCCAGGGCATCTTCATTTACATCCACGCATGGACAAGTGTCCTTTCTGATTTCTCCCAATTCGGGCCCCAAAGATTCTGAACACTCTCCACACTGTTTTGCATCTTCAACAGTTGTTTATGAACCATTGTTCCATACTGTGTTTTGTCTCTGGTTTGTGGGAAGCAAGGGAGTAGGGCAGGCCCTGGCAACATTTCTCAAAGGAGGCATTTGTTCTGTGATGTTCTCTTAGCTTCCTTCCTGCAGCTCATTCCCACCCCTCTTGGTCCAGCTCCGCCACTGCTGGGCCCTGGATGTCTGAATGTCCTCCCTGACAGCTCTGCACATGCCCGACCAAAGCCATTACCCTCTTTGTCCTTCCCACACCGCCAGGATGCACTGCTTGGTATGGAAGCATGAGTGTCCCCCTGTATTGAGTAAAGAGCTAATGGTGGCGTTTCTGGCAGTGTGGGGAGAGTGCCTTTGGGGAAGGGGCTTCATGGGTGCTGCCCAATGGAGCTCGGCAAGTGGCTGCAGCATCTTGGGGTAGAAGGAACAGCAAATCCAGAAAGCTTCTTCCTCATGCAGCGCCCACACTGCCACCAGGTGAGGGCAGGACACCATCCGCCTCCCACAGCTTCTGTCCCTGCCCGCCACAGCCCTGCCCTTCTCCTTTGTGCACCCATAGCTGAAGTGATGACTCACCAGTGACCTTGATCCCAGCTGCTCCCTCAGAAGGGCAGTCATCGCCTCCCAGCCTCTCCCTTGGGAACCAAAGCTGACAAAGCCATCTCCTGCCACAGCCTTGCCCTGGGCGGGCCCCACCTGACCCGCCATTTCGGGGGAGCTTGACCAAAAATGGAAGATTTGATTGAATTTATCCAACACTGAGATCAGAAACTACTGACTTCATGGTGGCTAATACTGCCCCTAAAACTACCTGCAATTCATTCTGAATTGATTGAATACATATGTATGGAGAGTCTCCTATGAGCCAGGCACTGTTCTACGTCTGGAAATGGAGCAGTGAATACAAACCCTTGTTCTCGTGGAACTTACATCCTGGGAGAGCAGGCAGCCAATCAGATCCTCCCACACCAAATAAAGTGTGTGTGTGTGTGTGTGTGTGTGTGTGTGTGTGTGTTTGTACTGCCAATATTTGTGTATTTGTACTGTCAACCAGGAATACCTATAGATGAACAAGTTGGGTTTATTACTTGTTGCAACAAAGGAGCCCACACACCATAGGGGAACCGAGGGCACCTCAGCACAAGGGTGTTAGGAAGAAGGTAGAACAGGATTTGGACTTTGGCTGGGTGGTGTGGGACAGGGCCTAAGAAAGTGGGGCTTTGACCTGGATTGGGTGCTGCCAGAAAGCAATGATGAGTCTATGATAGGGTATCTTAGTAAATCTCATGTAAAAGGAGGGAGACCAGATGGAGGTCAAAGCTGTATTTAATGAAGAAACAGCAGTCACTCCTATTACCCAGGAGACACACATTTGGGTATTTTGTGGCTTGGACAATTCTCACGTTTTGCTGTGTTCAGACGTGATAACGGAATGATCTTGTTTTTGTCTTGACACATCGTGGTCACAGAGGGACCTTGTCTGATGGTGACATCCTACTAAATTGTTTCCATTCAACGGGCGAAGAGCAAAGCCTAGCTGTGCGGGCAGGGCCAGCTCCCAGATGTCAAGGCTGCTTCTCTGTCAAGCTCTCTCTCACTCTGTATATAATATATACGTAACTTCAGGTGGAAGTAAGTGCTTTGGAGATAGAGAGGGCTAGGAGTTGCCAGCGTGGGGAACGTGGTTACTTTGAAGCAGGTGGTCAGCGAGGCCTTAGGGAAGGTAGCATCTGAGCAGAAACTTGAGGAAGCCAGGAGAGAACCACGTGGACATCCGGGGAAGAGCTTCCTGGCTAGAGTCAGCAAAGGCCTCCGCAGTGGGAGTGGGTTTGGCTTGTTTGAAGGGGGCTTCTCTTGTTGCGGAGCACGGGCTCTAGGTGCGCAGGCTCAGTAGTTGTGGCACACGGGCTTAGTTGCTCTATGGTATGTGGGAACTTCCTGGGCCAGGGCTCGAACCTGTGTCTCCTGCATTGGCAGGCAGATTTTTAACCACTGTGCCACCAGGGAAGCCCGCATGCAGCAACAAAGACCCAACACAGACAAAAGTAAATAAAGAAAATAAATAAATTTATAAAGAAAAATAGGGGGTCAGTGGGCCTGGAGCAGAGTGAGTGAGGGGCAGGGCAGTGGAAGATAAAGTGTGAGGGGTGGTCCAGGCCAGATGGGGTCAAGCCTGTTGGCCAATGTGAAGAATTTGGCCTTCATTCTGAGTGAGATGGGAGCCATTGGAGGATTTTGCAGGGACAATGGACACAGTCAGGTTATATTATAAAAAGTCCCCTCTGGCTGCTTTTGAGACTGGACTCTAGGCAGCAGAGATGGGAAATGCTTCAGGAGGCTGCTGAGATGGCCCAGGGGAGGAGAGATGATGGTGGTTTGGACCAGCTTGGTGGTGGCAGATACAGTGGTATGAAGTGCTCGGACTGGACATGGATTGGAGGTAGGGTAAAACAGAATGGTGCCAAGATTTTTTATTTTAGCAAAAGATTGAGTTGTCCTTTCCTGAGATAGGGAAGCCCACTGAAGGAGCAGGATGTCTTTTGCAAAGTAGTGCAGCGGGAGCTCAATGGAGGCGTGCTAAGGTGAGGAGGTGTCCCTAGACATCCAAGCCGAGGTGTCGAGTAAGCAGATGCACCTGTGGGCCTGACGTTCCTGGAGAATTTTGGTGGGAGTACAGATATGGGAGCTGTCTTATGTTTATCTGAGCATAAGGCATGGGCCTGGATGAAATCACCTAGATCTGAGTGTACAGAGGGAAGAGGTTTTTTTTATCTGCACTCACTTCCCAGGCACTCCAATATTTGGAAATCTGGGAAGTGAGCAGAAATCAACAGAGGAGACTGGAAAGGAACATCCAGAGAGGTAGAAGAACCAAGAATTCAATCATCTATTAACAAATATGTATTGAATTCTGAACATCACCTCAGAATTTCTAAGACCTTAGATTCTGAACTACTGAAATACGGGACAGATGGCAATGCCAGGAGGGGAGAAAAAGGTGTGGGCCAAGACTGTTCGTTGACACCAGGAATTTCTTCCCTCTTTCTTGATAAAAGAAACCTGACTCTGTTTGGAGAGGCAATGTACTCATATAAACGTCTACATAAGATATAAATGGAAGTATCATGTGGGACTTTTGCAGCTTGCTTCAATGGAGCTAACACGGTTGGGAGGCACACATCTGCTCTTCTACTCTTATTCCTTCCTGCTGTATGAAAGATAGATGTTATAGTTGGAGCTCCAGCAGCCATCTTGAATCATGAGGCATCAATCAGCAAAAGGAAACCAAGCATTAAGGATGGCAGAATGGAAGTACAGGAGCCCATGCTCTTTAAAACTGTGGAGCTGCCAACTAGTCATAGATTACTTAACTTTAGATTTATTTTTCATGAGCAAGAAACAAACTTCTGTCTTTTTAAAATTCACAGTTATTTTAGGTCTCTGTCATAATGTTGCAAAATCTGATTCTAACTGAGCTGAGATTTATTCATAGGTTTTCAAAACTGTGTGCACAACTTGTGTGAGGAACCAAGTTGCCTACACAGCTTGTCATGGTCTGTGCCCTCCCAGGACTCCCTGTGTGGTGGGGAGGGCTAACAGGTACATGGGTCATTACAGCATTGGCTGGTAGGGGCTATGATGGTGGTTGTGCTCCAGGGTCTACAGCGAGAACTGAGACAGATGGCAACGCAAGCTCCGTCCTCTCCATTCCTTTCAAATCATATCTAAATTCAATGACTCAACAAGTGTTCTTGGTCTGATTTTGTTCCCTTGCCTACATTTAATTTTAATTTATTCCAGTACCTAATTTAAGCTTGGAGTTGAGGAGGGGAAAAAATGATAATGTGGACCAGATTTTAGATGGTTGGCACTTATAATTTCACAGAGAGTCTCAATGGAATAATAAGCAATGGTTATGAACTTGCTAAGAATCAATTTGGTATGTGGAGCTTCATCCAACTAACAATTATATAAATACTCAAGCTCTAGAAAATTGGCAGGAGGCTAAAATTACAAATGTGATCTATGTCATTTCTTTAATGGACCAATTATTTTGATGCCTCCTTTTCCCCTTGGAAGGCACCTTAGCAGCACACTTGGCTAGCTTCTTATCTCTGGCCAAGACTGCTCTTGACTAACAGAAACTTCGTGTCTTACCCATCTCCAGATCTAGGCCAAATGGAGACACAAATCTGTATTGAGCACTTATTAGGTACCAGGCCCATTACATGCGTGCTCTTATCTAATCTTTACAATAACCCTGCAAAATAGGTTCTAGAATCTTCCTTTCACCAGTAAGAATCCAACACCCAGAGAGCCTGAGCACTCTGCCTCCAGTCCTAAACAGCTCTTGAGGGTAGAGCTGGGATTCAAACCCTTTCCTCTGTACCATGCTGTTTCTCCCCAAAATGCCTAGTGTCTTCCCTGTCATCTTACAGACTTTTAAGCCTGGAATCTCTTCTGTCCAATCTAAACAGCTTCCTACCCATGGGCTCTCCTTTCCAGTTTCCACCAGTCAAAATCCTACACCTCATCCAAATCTTTTGGGCAGTCGAATCACCTCCCCAATAAACTTCCTTGCACCTCCCATCAGTGTGAACTGTGCTTCCTGGGAATTCTCCCCACCCCATGCTTGGCTCTTACAACACTTATCATTTTCTGTACTTTACCAGGGCTTTTTGCATCCTTTTTGTATCCTACCTGAATTATCCATTTTCAGCGGGAGGGAGGAAAGAAAGGACATTTGTTGCACACTTACTTTGTCATAGGAGTTTGTCTCCTTTAATCCCTCAGATAATTCGATGAGGACTTTTTACCTGCCACGTTACAGATGAAGTTAGATATACAGCAACCTGAAGTGGTGGAATGAGATGCAAACTCAGAAAGCAAGAAGGAGAAATTATAGATAATTTTCCCCACTCTGAGACTAGCCCATCGCTCAGGCATCCAGCAAATATTTGTGGAGTGAATTAATGAATGGATGAATGAATGAATGAATATTTGAAGGTCGGCTTACAAAGGAACTTAGTGAGAAATGACACTGGTAGGAGAGCTAAATACATATTCCAAGCACAGATGGGGTTCAGTGGCTGAAGAAAATCCCAAACACTGAAACGAGCTCAAAATAAAAAGAAACGGTTTCCTTAACACTTTCACAACTAGGTGAAAGGTGTGTCTCCGCAGACCAGGTACAGAAGACGCATTTGCAATCTACAGAGCTCCCTCCTTCGGAAAGCTCTGGAACACAGTCGGGTTTTGTTCGCAAACTTCGGCCGCGGGGGCGGGCAGGGGCCTGCCCCTTTAAGAATCTGGTCGAAGTCCTTTTTCTCTCCCTGCCCCCCCCCCCCACTCGCGGTGCTGGGGAAGCCCAGCGCCCACCCCTTTCTCCTCTTGCTGGCTTAACTACGGGTTCGGATGCCCATCCGTCACAGAGGCGCCGCCTCTGATTGGCTTCAGGCCGGGAGGCGGGGCGGGAAGGCCGGAGAAACTAGTTTGTTGGCGGCGCCCCGGCTGTACCTCAGTAGCAACGCGCTCAGCGGCTTTTGCGAGCTGGGGGAGGGGAGCAGCGGCGGCGAGGGCTGCGGAGCCTCGCGCGGGCGGCTAGGGGCCTCTGAGCGCGGCGGGTGGCGACGCCCCGAGTGGTGAGTACCCGGGCTGGGCTGGGGGCGCCGTCCTCGGGCCGGTTTAGCCGCGCGCCCGGCCGCCGGCTTTGGCACTTGTCACCACCCCTCACCCCGCGCCGGGATCGGGAGCGCCGGGTCCTGCGCGCCCCGCCGTGGGAGCCCCCGGCAGAGTGAGCCTCGCGGGACCGCGTGCCCCGCGAGCAGCACAGCGGGGTCGAGTGTCTGGAACCGCCTCGGCCACCTCGGGGTCTCGGAGGGCTGGAGTCGGGGACAATGGTGGGGAGTGGAGGTCTGTAGAGAGCCGTCTCCTCCCCAACCCCGTTCCTCCCTCCTCGCGAGTGCCGGGGGACCCGGCGAGGGTATTTGCTGAAAGCTCTGAGCGAGAGAATGAATTGTTTTGCAAATGGATGTTGCGCGCGGGAGCTGCAACTCTTTCCCCTGGGAGTGCTTGATTCATTGAGTCCGCAGACTCTCTTTTTAAAAAATTACTATCGATCCTGGAAAGTGGAGGCTGCCTGTCTTTGAGGATGTGAGCAGTCCGGCTTTGCGCCGCGGGCCGGGCGAAGTCCCCGCGCACTTGACGCCGAGGGCCAGATGGCTGCCTGCCTCGTGCAGAGCGAGGGCCGAGGGTTTTAACCAAGGGAAAGGTCGTCCACGCGAGCCCGGCCCGGAGTCTCCTGTGCCCCGGCCGTTTACGTCCCACCTGACAGGGCCCCTCGTCTCTGTTTAGAGAGCTGTGGAGCAGCAGAGGAATGGTCACCCGTCCTAAGCCCTGCCCACCTGCCCCCCAGGGTGGCCGCCACCCTAGCAGGTCCAGAGCAAGCCTTCTCTGGCCCTGGCTGTCCTGTTCACCCCATCTTGCCCAGGCTCCGGGACCCCGCAGCACTTGGGCACGCCCCCTACTCCTTTTTTCCCTCGTGGTTGCTTGAGAAGCTTTCTGGTTGGGACTCTGTGCCCCCAGGGGCACCAGACATTTTTGTGCTGGTGCTTCAAAGAGCCCAAAGTTCATTTCCACTGTCTTTGAGCAGAGAAATCTTTATAGAGATCTTAACAAAGGGGGTGGGGTGGGGGCCGACCCAGGTCCCCCGCAGGTTTAACGCAGCCACTCTTGGTCCTGCTGGGTTGCTTTGGGCAGGGGGAAGGCTCCCTGAGCTTTGGCCCTCCCTGGTGAGTCAGGGCAGAGAAGGCTAGGTGTCTGGGCCTTTTGGTTTCACTCTGGTTCTGGCGGCGTGACTGAGGGAGGGAAGTTGCCAGGGGGAGAGGAGGCAGGAACCCCACAGTCTGATCACAGGCCAGACTCTGGTGACTCTGACTTGGTTCAGGCCCTTTGGGACCCTGGGCCTCAGTCTGCCCATTCACAGGTGGGACCGATGCTCTTTGAGCCCAGGTGTGCTGTTAGTATTGCTAAGGGGGTGTTGGTGAAGGCTTGCATTTGGGGATTGGGGAGGAGTAGGACCCAAGGTCCACCCCACCGGGGGCAGGTTTGGTGTCCTTCTAACACGGGGTCCTTGAGTCCCCAAGCCGTGCCTTTGGAGGATGACGGAATCAGTCTTCTGTGCCCGGCAGCTATCTCCGTCTTGAGCCATTCCCTTTGTCAGGAAGTGACTCCATCCAGGTTACTCAAAGGAAGGTAGAGAGAAATGGTAGAGACCTTCCTCCCGGGGCTTAGGCTGCAGCCGGATTTGTGTATGTGGTGCAGAGAGAGGAGCCGTGGGCGACTGGCACACTCCACCTCAGAGGCGGCTTCTGCAGCCTGATGCCCCTTAATAACATCTTAAACCTGTGGGCGCTCAGTGTGGGAGAGGAGAGCAGGAAGAAAGAGGACGATTACCCGGGCCTTGGACTTCCTGGTCTGCAGCGAAAGCAGGCTTGGTTCTTCCCATCTATTACCGTGATGCACGGTTGGGGGGGGGGGTGGTCAAAGGGAGTGGTGGTTTGTTCATTCATTCATTAACCGATTAATTGATTCATGGTTTGAGGGGGCTTGATTGGGACCCTGCCTTCGGGGAGCTCCTGGACCAGGTGTGCTGGCATGCGTGTGGCTTAGAGGCCCTGACACATCGAGGTGTGCACAGTACCCCAGTAACAAAGGCAGCAAGGGGAGCTGAGGGGACACAGGAGGTGCGCGGGTGGTGAAGGCTTCCTGGAGAGATGATGCCTTGATTAAGTAAAGATGAGAAAGGCATGTGGTGGGCTACCACCTCCCCCCACCCACTCACACTTCTCCCAGAGGCCACTTCATTGCCAGCCTCCAGGCAGGTGCAGGTTGAGGGCAGAGAGCATGCAGGTGGGAGTTGATGGAAAGGTTCACCTGGGACTGTGGTGGTCTGGCCCAGGAGTCCCCCAGGAGGATGGGTGGCTTCTGGATACAGCCGATCTGCTCAGGGGATCATGGGAGACCCCACCCCACCAGCCCCAAACACCAGCCCATTGCCTGAGCCCTTAGTGCCACGGTACCAGCCCTCAGTGTGGGTGTGGCCTGAAAACGGAGGGCACAAGAAGACAGAGTGGCCAGACACAAATGAATTGGCTGATTGAGATGCTCCTTTTCATCTGATGCGGTAAATTTCATAATTGAATTGCCTTAGGCAACCAGGGCTATTGAAGCATTTTCCCAGCCAGAAAACACTTAGCTGGGACAGCTAGGGGCGGGGGTGGGGAGAGTGTATGCGTCCACAGCTTTTACTCACAGCATCCCAGCAGGCCTTTTCCCTTAGGAATCTGGGTCTGTCCCCAGGTGATGGAAGTCAGCCCAGCATCCCCTGTAGGTTCCACCCCCTTTCCTAGACCATCTGGCCCCTGAGCAGCACTGCTCCCACCCCAGTCTAATATGTAGCTAAAGCTGATACCTGTCACCTTCAGGCACTCACCTTGCCAGGCTTACTCCAGTTCCCTTGGCTGTTAGGAGCATGGAGGGGGGATTGTGGGATGGAGGGCAGAGAGAGGGCTCAGGGATGGGAGGGTTCCCTGTTATTAAGTCTCTTCAGCACCAGGTTGGGGGATGGGGGGAGGAGCATGGGCTCTTTGTACTGGACTCGGGTTCAGATGTTGCTTATGTGTCTGTGGTCAGCCCTCTCCTGGGGTCCCAGCCACCTGCACCCACCCTGCCCCCTCCCTCTGGTGCCAGTAGACGCTGTTCTTTCTTACTGCTAAACCTTTCCTTCCCAGCCCTGTCAGTGACCTTTTGGATGAAAAATGGTAGGCGTGTGTGGCTCACTAACCTGTTTTTGAAAGTGCCAGCTCTGTGGTCTCAGAAATCCAGCTTAGTTGAGAAATTTCACTGTATTTTCTGCAAATACATAAAAATCTCCCAAGCCATTCCCTCCCCCAACGATGGTCTCCTGCACCTCTGGGACAGAGTTTAGATGAGGCTCTCTGGGCCCCACCTTGTTTCAGCGTGACTGAGGCCCAAGGCCAGCTGCACCTCTTCACCAGCTATCCCACAGATGGAACCCTCACACCTGGACCGTGTCAGCAGAAAGAGCACTTAAGTGGGGGTCTGGGAGTCCTGCTCTGCCCCTACCTGGCTGTACGACTTCCTGTAGGTCCCCTTACCTCCATGGGCCTCGATTTGCTCTTCTGTAAAATGGGTGGATGTTCTTCGGTACAATGCTTCTACTAAATGTCTTGCTGTAAAATCTCAAAAGGTCTTGTGTCCTCTGGTATTAAGTAGTTTTATAAGGCTTGAGTTACTTGCATAGCTCTCTTGGGCAGGAAGAGGGAGAGGTGGCCGGTAGAGTGCAGAGGGGCTGAATTAGAAGGCAGGAATCTGGCGTCCTAGGTCCAGCTCCGCCTCTGATGGGTGCTGTTGGCCTTTGGGCAGGTCACCTTCCGTCTCTGGGCCCTCATTTTTCCACCTGTAGAATGAAAGTGGTGTAGTAGGCAGGCGCCCCATTTCCTTTCCTTTCTTGGTGAGTGGAAACTGAGTCAGACTTCCCCAGTAACTCCCCAGTAACTCCCAGTAACTCCCCTGCCTCTGTCCACTGCCTTGGAGTTTAGGGCCCAGGTGTGAAGGGCAGCAGGTGTGGGAGCACTTAAATTGACACCCCCCACCCAGCCCGGAACAGATGGGGTGAGACCTCGCCTGCGGAGTGTCCCCTGGGCATAGAGCCTAGGGCCACCTCTGAAAGGAGAGACGGACAGAGACTTCCTAGGGGGCAAGAGGGATCTTGAGGGAGCCCAGGGGGACAGAGGAGGACGCCAGGCTCCCTGCCTTCTGCACGCAGCGCTTTGCCAAGGAGGCGCCTGCAAGACCAGTCTGATGGCTCCTCCTGCGAGGAGGCGGTAGGCGGGGGCTGAGCAGGGCCGTGGGAGAACTGTGTCGGCGGCTGCCGAAGGGAGGACCCCTTAGTCGCTCCCCACCCACCTCTGTCTGCCAGGAAGTCACCTTGGACTGTCAGCGGCCCTCCCGTCAGAGTAGGTAGTGGGGATAGGATGGAAACTCAGACTCAGACTTGCTTATTTTCTGCCTGCTCCTGTTGGGCCCCCAGGGAGAGGCTGAGCACAGATCAATCTAGGCTGAAAGGAATTAATTTCCTAATTAAGATAAGAAAGGCTTGGCTCATTCAAACCCCAGGATGAGCTGCCTGCCAGATTTGCAGTTGGCCAGGTCAGATCTGTCTGGTCAGGAGTGAGGGCCAAGAGACGGAGGAGCTCTTTTTCTAGAAAGCCATGGCGATTGCATCCTGCATCCAGAGTTCAAGTTCTGCTGCATCCCAGCTGGGCTTGCGAGACCCTGGGCAGCAAGTCCCTTAGCCCGTGAGCACCTGTATTATTTGCGGCTTTGGAAATCCGAGGGAGCGAGACGTACAGCTCCATTCAGGCAACAGACATTTATTCAGCACCTTCTGAATGGCTCACCCTGGACAAGAAACTGGGAAGGGAAAGTCAGGTTCAAAGAGGGTCTGTACTTGCAAGCTCGGCCTCTGGCCTGGGAGACAGACAAGTAGTCAGGTGGTTATGGGTCAGCGCTAGGCTGTGAGTGGCGTGGCCAGAGCCATTGGACACGTGAGGAAATGGACTGTCGTTTGTGTCTCAATTCCTAATGTGGCCAACGAATGTTTTTTGCCATCTGTTTTTCTGCCAGGATCTGCGATGCAGCAGGGAACAAGGCAAGGTCCCCACCATCCTGGGGCCCCCATTCAACTGGGGGAGGCAGACCACAGATGGATAAAATAAATAGAGCTGCGGTTGGGCTGCAGAAAGCGGATGGGGAGGTGTGAGGAAAAGGATCAAGGTGGGGCATCTGCTTAGACGAGGGGGCTCTGGGCTGGTGACATTTGAGCCGAGACCTCCAAGACGGCAAGAGGCAGCTGTGGGAAGTTCTGAGGAAGGGGGTGCCCAGCAAGTGCACAGGCTGGGAGCATTGTGGGCTGGGGAGGGGGTTGAGATGAGACCCAGAGATAGGCTGCAGCCATTCCATCCTGGAATCTTCTGTTGCGTAGGGAGCCTAAGGAAAACATGTTCCTTTTAAGTTGTTTTATTGTCTTTAATTTCAGTCATACATCAGTAGGTTCCCTTTATAAACAAACAATATAAGAAGAAATGGAGCATGGTATGAAAGTGGCCCCATCCTTGGTATCTGTCAGCAGTTTGGGGCATACTGTTCTCATCCCCCTTTTCATATACAGATTTTGTGCTTATGTAATTTGGATCACACTCAGTACTCCACAGTGTCTATCACTTACTGTGTGGTGAATCTCTTTCTCTTTTCACAGCAGTGTAGTATTCCATGGTGCGGCCAGACCACCATCTTTCAGCTCACAGTCTCCTAACAGAAGACGTTTTAGTTGTGTCTGATTTTTCTTCCCCCCTATACAATCCATGAAGTCATGCACATCCTTGCTCATACGTCTTTCTGGTCTTTAAATTTTCAATGTCAAAACCAAGTGCCGTTTGCAAAGACTAATAAGCCAGTTTTCTCTCCCATTGATGGTGTCTGGGAGCCCACTTCCCCACGTCCTCACCACGCTTCTTATTATCCACATTTTCCCTTTTAGCTACTGTGATGGGGGAAAAGGATCTCATTATTCCTTAAAAAAAAAAAAAAAAGTGATCCAGTTTATTCAGGCTTTCTCTTTTTATTGTAATCCATCGTTGTTTTTCCCAGAGGATCAAGGTTTAGCGAGTGCTGCCTCTCGCTGGTCTGACCGCGGCTGGGCACTCAGCGAAGCCTTTGCCCTGTGTGCTCATCTGTGAAATGAGGTCCTTTTAATCCCCGCCCTGCCCCCTGCCAGGCTGCTGCGTTTTGGGCATGGGAAAACATTCCTGAAAGTTCATTTTATGCTGAAAAGCTCTGCAGACATCATGGGTTTTACTAGTGAAAGGCAGATGTCTGGAGCCTGGAACATTTGAATGGATGTGAGTGTTTCTAAACAGCCAGTGTGTCCAGGGGAGGGACTGGGCTGGCTTTAGGTGGGACGTCTGCCTTGCATCCCTGAGATGGGGAGGGCCTCACCCAGCCGAGTCAAATAAATGAGCCAGGAGGGCAGAGAAAGTTCTCTAGCTGGTTCTCTAGCTGGTCTAGGGACAGGCTCAGAAAGGGGCATTGGTCACCACAGACTTGATCCCCCATTTATCTGTTGGTAGAGACCAAAGGCTGGGGCTCCTAGAACTTTGTGCATTTCCATGTTTGTTACTTTGGGGGTCCTTGTCTGTTTTCTTGTAACAGGAGGCTTTAAAATAAGCAAAAGATTGACAAAAGGGCCCTTGTACTTGATTTGGAGACAGAAGGAGGGGAAGCTGTGGGGATTGATAAAGGAAAGGTGGGATCAGGGCCAAGGAAAACCAGGCCCATGTGGTCCCTGGGCGGCCTCAGGCCCCATGATGCAGGAGCCAGGGAGCGGGCTGGGCCCCTGGAGGAATTCATCACTGCTGGGATTCAGGTGCCTGGGGTATATATAGCTAGGCTCTCCTGTCCTTCCCCAAGTGGGCTCTAACACAGCGGGTCCACACCTTGGGGAGCAGCATCCAGACTTGGCTGCGATTGCCCTGCTGCCGCCTGGGACCTAAGCCCTGGTGGAGGCTTCTGTTATCCCCACCAGCCTGACCTGGTTGGGACAGCTGTGGGGAGCTGGGGGGGACTAGGCCACAGACAGGAAGGTGGACAGACATGGGGGGGGGCGGTGATAGCAGCGAACGAACAAGCAGGTGGACAGAGGGCTTTGGTCGGGAGGCATCCTGCCTTTGTACCTCTGCAGCCAGTGGGCAGGAGGGGAGAAGGCTGAGACCTTGGATGCAGGCACATCTTTGCATTTGTTAGGCATCCCATGGTTCTGAGGGCTGGGTTTTTCATGAAGGGAGTGAGGGGAGCATCTCACTCAGGAGCTGGCTCGAGGGCAGTCCGTGAGGGCAGGGGCAGACTGGGTCCCACCCCACTGCCACCCCCAGCCCAGCCTGCAGGGGCTTGTGGAGTCAGAGTGAGGTCGAGTCGCCAGGTTTTGTTTCAGGCACCAGGATCGACTGGTCTGTCCGTGTTGCAGGAAGTTGCAGCTGCTATTTTTACTGCTCCAACTAGGACTTTTTACAGGAAGGTACAATTACAAGCAAAATGTCAGGGTTTGGCTGGCCAGCTGATCCCTGGGAGGCTGCCACAGGCCAAGGCAGGGACGATGGTGGTGTCGGTGGGTGTGTAAAGCAAGACTCATTTGCACGTGGACACATCCCTACCCTGGGTGCTGGGTGGCTTCCTGTGAACTGCTTGCAGTGTCTATATAGTTTTCCTCTAGGCAGAAAAGAGGACTTTGCTGGGATTTGTCCAGGTTAGTGCACCTGAACACGTTATGATTGGCTGGTCATGAGATTATGAAGCCAATCTGGGGAGCTGTAAGCCATTCTGTTCCGGACTGCTCAGGAAGCTGAAATTTTGTTAAATGAAATTATTGAGACCCTACGGTGTGATAGCCACACTGCTAAGTGCTAGAGGTAGAGATGGATCAGACAGACCCCGCCCTAGAGCATCACCCATGCAGCATTAAGGATGCAGAAAGTGCCATCCCTGAACCCTTTGGACAAACACCTGGTATGTTTTTAATTTATATGCCTTATGGCCAGAGGCCAAGCAGGGCTTACGTTAGCTTCTGTTGTGGCCTAACGGATCACCACTAACTTAGTGGCTTAAACAGTACCTATTTATTAGCTCACAGTTCTGTAGGTCAGAAACCTGGGCTGGCTCAACTGGGTTCTCTGCCTAGGCTGTCACAAGTCCAAGGTCAAGTACCAGCTGGACTGGACTCTTATCCTGAGGCTCTGGGGGAGAATCTGCTTCCAGACTCATTCAGGTTGTTGGGAGAATCAAGTTCTTGGTGGTTGTAGGACTGAGGTCCCTCTCTCCTCCCTGGCTGTCAGCTAGGTGCTGATCTTGGCTCCTACAGGCTGCTGCATTCCATGCCAGATACCCCATCTCTAAGCAGCAGTGGAGTGTCAGATCCTTTCCTGCTTCAGATCTCTGACATCAACTTCTGCAATCAGCTGAAGAAAACTCTGCTTTAAAGAGCTCATGTGATTAAGTCAGGCCCACTCAGAGCATCTCCCTATTTTAAGGCCACCTGATTAGTTAGTAATATCATTAATTATATCTGCAAGTCCCTTTGCTATGTAGGTAACATGGTCACAGGAGTAAGACCAGGGGTGGAGATCAGGGTGCCATCCTTGAATTTTCCTGCCAAGAGCTTGTGCCAACAGGGGCTACAACAGCAACAGTATTGATAACAGCAGGTCTCATGAATAGAGTGAATTTTGTGTGTCCCACTGTACTGGGCTCTTTACATGGACCTTCTCATTTAATTCTCAGGATAGCACATTGACACTTATTCCACCCGCCCCATTTTCCAGATGAGTAAAACTGAGGCTCAGAGAATATAAGTACCTTGGGCCAGTCATACAGGTAGAAACAGCAGTGCTGGGATTTGAGACCAGGACCTTAGCGCCTAACCACCCCCTCAGGGTGCTCGAGGCCAGCATCTCCAGTTTGATTACTGTGATATGCAGAACACCGTGTAGGACAGGGATGAGGGTTGCTCTTTCCCATCCAGCATTTAAAATACTTAAATATGAAACATACCAATCATATTGCAGGTTAACACAGCAGACACTGAGGACCTCTCACGTGGATCTTTTTGATTCTTATTCCAGTGGGTATTTGTGGTTAATCTACTTCCCATTCAGCAATATTATCGATCTAATGTATTCCAGGCAGCAAAGATGACACAGAATAGTGTCCTCGATGAGTTGAAAATAAAAATAAAGGCAGAGTACCCAATGCCCTGAAGGAATAAATAATGCTGGACTAGAGAAGAACCCTCACAGCACCGCAGCAAAGGGCCAACGGGTATTAGAATGTTAATTGTAGGAGACAAGACAAAAATGTTCTCTTTACTCTCTGCCATGTTCCTGGTGCATAGCACAGGACCCAGCACATGGTAGATGCTCAGAAATTCCTTGTCAGGTTAATTTTTTCAGTATCTACTATGTACGAGGCCCTGTACACGCCAGACAGATGTCAAGTCCAGGGGAGGGTGTGAGCGTGAAAAGAGAGGGCTTATGGAGAGAGGGAGTGGGGATGGGAGAGCTGGAAAGTCCAGCATGTGCCCCAGCGAGTGGTGGGGGAGAGGGGCTGGGGACCAGATTGCACAAGGCTTGGATGTCCAAGCCTCCTTGAAGCTTTTGAGCAGGAGAGAATGGTGGTCAAAAGTGAAGACCGGATTGCCTGGAGTGGGAGAGACTGGGGACAGGGCCTGTTCATAGCCCATTCCGCAACTGTGAAGTCCTCACCTTGTTTCCGACGCAGGACTAGCCACACAAGGGACCCAGGAAGGAGGATTTAATGGAACTTGGTGGCCGAATGATATGCTAAAAATGTATGTATGAATGAGTTGCAGTTTCTGGGCACCCATGTATTTGGCTATAAATACACGTTACATATGTAATTTCAAGAGACCAAGAATCATCAACTGCAAAGCCCAAGGGCAGCAGCCCATGCGTGGCCCCTGTAGTTTGCCGTCTCAGGCGCTGCCCTCTGCAAACCATCGAGGTCTGTTATTTGGGGGAAAATGAGGGGTCCTGTGGCGAGAAGAAAGCATCTGGTGATGGAGGGAGGCGCAGAGCAGGTTGGGTTCTTCGAGGGGAGGCCGGCCAGCGGGGATCAGAGGGCGCCAGCTCCTGTGCCCACATGTCCATGCAAGCTGGGGAGGGGCCGAGACCCTCCGGGCAGGTGATTCCACTCTCACTGCCCTTCACTTTCCATGGCAGTTTCTTTTTCGAGTACTTTAAAAAAAAAAACATGGTTAATGTGTGGAGGATGAGGAAGTTTTGCTAACCCACTGTTCTCACAATGTGGTCCCGGACGGTCCCTGGGATTTTTTCGTGGTCCACGGGGGTCAAAACTGTTTTCATAGTAACACCCAGATATTATTTGCCTTTTTCACCCATTCCCTCCCTGTGCATAACCCCGTGACCCAATGTTTTCCAGATGACCATTGCATGAAGTTACTAAATCATGCATGTGTAAGTGAGCCAGAGTGCAAGACAGACCAGGAGACGGGAAGGTCATGGAGTACACAAGGGCACCACACGGGCTCAGGTCCCACACTGCAGCTAATCTTTAAGAAACTAGTGCTTGACAAGTCTTAGTGTTTTGTCAAAGAGGAATATCCAAAATGATCTGTAAAGGCTCTTAAAATCTGTTCCCTTTTCCAACTCCCTGTCTGTATGAGGCTGGATTTTCTTCTAGTCTTCACAATGAAAACATTTTACAATGTTTAGGAGTATGGGATTAACACTTACACACTACTATATATAAAATAGGTAAGCATTAAGGATTTACTGTATAGCACTGGGAACTGTATTCAGGATCTTGTAATAACCTATGATGGAAAGTAATCTAAATATATATATATAACAATCACTTTGCTGTACACCTGAAACTAACACAATATTGTAAATCAGCTATACTTCAATTAAAAAAAACACATTTTACAACAAATTGAATGCAGAAGCAGTTAGAGAGTCTGGCCACTATTGTCAATAAAATAAATTTTTTTTTGGAAACTAGATTTATGAAAAACAACTGTTATTTATGCTAACATATAATGAGTTTATTATTGTTCTTCAGGTAACTAGTGTACATTTCAGTTTTGTCTCAGTTTTAATTTTGTCTGTGATAAATATCAATAGGTTAAACCACGTGACAGAAGCCCCTTAGGGTCCTCAATCATTTTCAAATTGTAAAAAATCCTGAGACCAAACCATTTGAGAACAGGTGTGCTAGGCAAAGCCCTTGCAAGCTGGGGCCTGGGTGTGGGCCCTGCACCCAGCTCTGTTCATCTGTTTTCCCCTTTGAGTCCCTTGGCAATCCTGCGAGGTTGGTGTGATTATTTTCACATCCATTTTACAAATGTGGAAACCGAGGCACTGAGCATTTGAATACCCAGCACAGGCCTCGCAGTATAGAGGTGGCAGTGCCAGCAAGCAGGGAGGTGCCAGACCGACGTCCCTGTTCCCCAGGCAGGGAGGAAGCCAGGCGCCTGAGAGAGAGCTTGTAATGCAGGCCTGGTCTGTGTCCTCAAGTTACGAGCTGTTGGACGTAGTGCGAGCCCTTCAGGGTGGCATGGGGCCTGGCAGGTGGGGAGGCACACTTCCACACCCTTCCTCCTTTCTTGAGGCCCAGGAAGGCAGACTCAGGTTTGCTAAGTGGCAGCGAGGCACTTGGGAAATCAAGTGTTTTTCATTAAAAACAGCATCTCCTGTTCAGGCACACACGGTGTTTGCAGCCAGGAAGGTGGTTCTTTCTAAACAGCCCATGTTATGCCTTTCGAGCGAGCAAAACAGCTTTGAATACTGAGGATGTGTGCACGTTTCTTACCTTCTCTGAGCCTCAGTTTGCCCACCTGTACAATAGGGACCGTGACGCCTCAAAGAGGTGCCGTAAGGATGAAATGAAAGAAGGCATGTACAGGGCCTGATGCAAAAGCTCGTTCACAGCCAGGTTCGAAAAAAAGTGACTCCGGGACTTCCCTGGCGGTCCAGTGGTTAGGACCCAGCACTGCACGGGGCACAGGTTCGACCCCTGGCTAGGGAACTAAGATCCCATACGCTGTGTGGCACGACCCCCCCCCCCCAAAAAAAAACCAAAAAAGTGACCCTGCATCTGGCACAGTGTCCGGCAGGTTCAGGGGTGTGTGCGGTGGGGACAGCCTCCCCACCCTCCTCTCCAGTGGTAGCTATCAACCCATTTCTCACCCAACCTACCAGAGACAGTCTGCAACCCCAGCAGGTGCGTGTGTGTGTGTATTACGTGTCTATGTGTATGACTAGGTAGTCGGTTTTTAACAGATGTAAGAGATGGCATCCTATTCATAGCACTTCTCGTTTTAGCAGAGAAAGCCAGTTGCTTATTTTTTTATATATATAGTTCTGTAGTACTCCATTGTATGAATGAACCACCATTTCTTTAACTGGGCCTCTTGCCTGTGAACACTGAGCCTGTTTCCAGCCTTTTGCTTGCAGCCAAGAGTGTGCAAGTGTGATGGAGGGCAGGATTCCTGGGCTGGAGAGGCTGGGGCAGAGGGCTTTTGTCATTTTGAAAGATCTTACCAAAGTGCTCTCCAGCTACACTCCCCTGCCCTCCTCCCTCTCCATGGGAGAAGAGAAACAGAGCTGTGTCTTGGGCTTTAGCAATTGAGGCACATTCCCATTCTGGTTCGACAGCAGCCCTGGCAGCCTGGAGTAGAACGAAGCTTCTAGAGCACAGGGAGAAAGAAATCCACGAACAAGTAGCTGGTGCTTGACTTTTTTTTTTTTTCCTTCTGTCCTGTTCTGCGTGTGCATTTTCCTCCCAGGCTGTCACTCCAGGTGGCTCACTGAAAGTGATATCTAGGCCACAGTGCTTTTAATGACTCCATCTGTGGGGCTCTGTGACTCTTTCAGGGGACCAGACAGGAAGAGAGACAGCCTCCCTCCAGGCCCCCAGCCTCCCTCTGTTTGCCAAGGGCCTGGCCAGTCCTGCTGAAGAGGGAGGAACCCAGGACCAGGAGGCGGTGTTTGCTTTGTATGGGGGCTGTTCTCTGCCCCTGCTTGTTTCTCTCTGTCTCGCTCTGGATAAATGAAAGGAAACAAGTGATTTCAACAGATGGGCGAACCTGAGCACCAAGTGCTTTGTCCCCTCTGTGGTTAGACCAGGGATGTCCATTTCATTGGCCCCGCTCCCCTCTGCAGCAATAGCTGGGCTTGCAGACCCCCCAGCCTCGGGGGCCAGAGACAGTCCAGGCAGCCCCACTGAGCTGAGGGGCAGCAGGATGCGGCAGTGGAAGCCAGGTGGCAGCTTCTCTCGGCCCTTCCCTGCCGAATTTGGAGGCATCTGAGCCACTCCTCCCTTAGCTGAAAGAAGCCTCTTTGTTGCAGCGGTGGTTTCGTTAAGCATGGTAACCAGAGCTTCTATGACAGTATGACGTCACACATCTGTAATTCTTCTCCAAAGATTTTTATCTCAAGAGAATACGGTGATTCATAATACACCACAGCAAAGACGTTATTTGTTCGTTGGATACAAATGCAAAACTGTGGATGAATGAATTAGTAAGTCATGGTGCTTATATACTTCACAGACATTAAAAATTACAGCTGACAACCCCAGAGACGCTGGGATAAACCAACTGGTTCATCCCAGTGTCTGCATGCAGGAGACCCCTGATCAATCTGTGTTCAGTGGTGAATGAAGGATAGGAGCATGCAAACTCTGTGAATGGTAAAAACAATGTGAAAGTGTGTTCTGTAGTTGCAACAATGTAAAATGTTTGTTTTGGGATAAAAGCAGAAAATAATAAGCCAAAGTGAAAATAGTCATTGTGTTTGCAGTGCCTCTCAACCTTATCACTTCCCCCCACAAACCTTTTTGGACCTTTTATTCCTAATTGCACTCAACCCCCTTCCCCGCCATAAATTTTAATACCAGATACGCTATAAGTCTGTCTGTATGTATGTCTGTGCTTTGTACCTAAAACAAGTAAGATTTTTTTCTGTCTTCCAAGAACCAGTTTTTGCCTCCTTAGGACAGTGTTTCTGCCCACCACCTCCTGACCCCCTCAGCCCCCGTGAGGACGTCTGTGTCGGGGCTGTGATTCCTGGGGATTTGTCGTCTTTTGTGTCTTGCCCTCACCTTTGTGTTCTCTTCTCAGTAAAAATGACTGAGCTCCTGGGTGTGCCTGTTGGCCTATCTCACTTGGTTCATGGAGCTCACACTCAGAAGAGGTGGTCCTGGGCAGAAAAGGGGGCGCCAACCATCCGTGGCTGCATCTGCTGGGCTGGGCCTATGGCTGGGCAGTCATTACAGGGAGTCATTCCCACATATCCCTGCCTGGTGTCCCAGCCTGAAAAAAGCACTCAGACCAGTGCCTAGTACATAGTAAGTGCTCAGTCACTATGACTTATTGGTAGTAGTACTGTTGTCATTACCATTCATCTCTGAGCTGCTGTTTTCTTATGTGTAAATTACAAAACTAATAGGGCATATGGCAGGATTGCACCTCTGGTGCTGTCCCGGTGAACGAAGCTACGTGACTCGTTTTAGCTAATGAGATGGGGACAGAAGTGATGTGCGTCTTTCTAAGGCCAAGCACCGAATTGGCAGTGCCGCTTTCCAGAGCGTTCTCTATTTTCCCATTGGCATGGTGACTGGTGACATGGCGACTGCTCTGTCATCTGGGTCCCTGGGAGTGACAGTGATGAGAAGAGTACTCTCTCCTCCCCTGCCCCCTCAACCACCAACTAACCCACAGCGCATGTAGCATAAGAGCGAAATGTCTCTGTCCCCAAAGCCACCGAGATTCGGGGGTGTTTGTTGCTGCAGCACGACCTAGCCCATCTTGATTAAAACATTAGAGTCATAACCTTGTCAGGCTTGGTTGTGAGGATGAAATCTTCCATGTAAGATGCCCAGCACAGTATGGATACATGGTAGTCATGTGCTCCATGTGGCTCCCTTCCCAACCAGAATTCCCTGTTGATTCTTTGCAGCAGGTGTTGCTTCTTCCTACAGCAGAGTTTCACAGGCCTTGAGCGCTTACCCCTGTCCTCTGCCTTTTCTGGGAAGGCAGAGCCTGTTGCCTGGGAAAGGCCAGGGCAGTGCACCACCCAGACCCTTCCTCCAGAAGTGGCTCGCCCACTCCGGCAGAGCTGGCATCCATCCCCATAGCATCTATCAACTCGGAATAACAGCTCTGGCTCCCCGTTGACCAGAGACTGCTGGCAGCCTGAGATCTGGCTATCACTCACAGGAGCTAAAGTGGCTGCCCTTCCTCAAGTGTGCCTAACATTCGTGTGCGTTGAGTAAAAAGGCTGGAGCACATGGAGAAGGCACCGAGGCATTTGCCTGCCCCTCGGGGTCTGCTGGGACCACGTTCCCCTTCCTGGCTTTGGGTGCAGGAAGTTGGGCCATGTGTAGGATTCAGTGCCCACCTGGGACTGTGTGTGTGAGCACGCGTGACCCTTTTGAGAGGGTACAGTTGCACTGTTGCTCACGCCCTCAGGACAGCAGGTGGCAACCGGGCTGTCTCACACTGTGCCTTGTCAGAGGGTGTGGAAGGCTTGGGCTTCTGTCCAGAGGGGGCGAGCTCAGGGGCGGGCTCCACCCTTCGTGGGACATTCTGGCACTGCCTGAAGAGAACCCCATTTATTACCAGGCAGGGTATGAAGCAGACACCGTCACCCCTTCCCTGAACCTCACTCCATTCTAGAACCACCACCCTCATGGCCAGCGCATTCGCCTGCAGGAGGTCCCGGGCTTGCAGTGAGGCAGGGATGGGGTGAGGCTGGGGGCTGGGATAGGGTGGAGTAGCATCCAGCAGGCTAACCACGGGAGAGCAGGAGGCGTGCGTTACACAATTCCCGTGACTTTACTGCGGATTTGAAGTCTTTCAAAATCAAAAGCTGAAAAACAAGATCAAAATAAATAAATACATAGTAAAAAATATAAACAGTTTTAACCTGTTGGATTTTCAATAAAAATTCAGGTAATACGACTTCTGAATAAATATATATGAAGTTGTTTTTTGTTTTCTTTTTAAAAGAAAGGGCCATTGGAAGGTAGAAGCATCTAGGAAAAGGACCCATTGTCTGATAATTCACTTGTATCTAGAATGATCTGTGGCTCTGGTTCAGTTACAGTGGTCATACTGATTTTACTTTCACTTAACAATTAGATTTGTCTGCTTCATACGGTGCTTAGTTTGTTTTCCACTTGAAAATTGGACAGATGGCTGCCCCTGCACCCCGTGGGCTCCCCGAGGTGTGTGTGTCCCCCAGACTTGGGCAGGGTGGGGATTTGAGCTACAGTATCACGGGGCGTCCTCTTGGAACCCCGCTCCTGGGAACCTTGTTGCAGCACGCCGCCCTGCATAGCCCTGATATCTGATAGTGTTGGAATCCTTCATTATCACAGTTCTGGAGTAACCCAGATCCAGCAGGCTTGAAGAAAACCTTTAGTGTTTCTCCTGACCATAAAAATATTACATACTCATTAAAAAAAAATCAAATAACTTAAAAATGATTAGAGTAGACAGTGAAAATCCCCTTATTCAAAGTGGAGGTTGGGGTAATGTCTGCTGTGTCCTTTATTCAGTGACGGTGGTAATGACAACAGCAACAATAATAAAACAGCTGACCAAGTAAGCAGGAGAGGGCCAGGCCGTCCCAAATGCTTGTCATCGACGGTCTCATTTAAGTCTCAAACAAACCTATAAAATAGCGGCTGTTTTCGTCATCACTTTATGATTGAGAAAAATAGCCCAGAGAGGTGAATTAACTTTCTCGGGGTCACCAGTAAGGGCTGAGCTGTCTTCAGGGGCCCTGTTCCTGTGCACTGGTGTTGAGGAGCTGTGAGTTTCCCCGGGGCTGCCTTGTCACAGGTGTGTCAGTGCAGCTGGGGCAGAACCCCCGGGAGATACAGATTTAAAATACTTGCTGCCCCTCCCCTCTGCGGGCTGGGGTCCACCTGCTGCAGCTGGAATGTCCAAGGCGAATTCTTCACTTACACGATTGGCCCCAGGGTTCACATGCCAGTGGCCCTGTGTGATAGCGCCCCTGCCTGTCCCTGGCCTTTCTCTTCCCTGAAGGGCCGATGGTTTCCACCCAGCCTTTGCACCTGCTGCTTCTCTGCCTGAACCCTCCTTTCCCCGCCATCACATCTGGGCTCCGTTCATCACTTAAGTTTCATCCCACATGTCCCTTCTTCACAGGGGCCTAAATGAGCCCACCGTCGTCTTGTCCCTCTGTGGCCCATTGCCATTTTATTTTCTTCATAGAACTCCCAGGAAGGGAAAGTGTCCTGTTCACTGGTTTGGTTGCTTATCGCTGGTCTGTCTGCCCCCTTCCATACCGCCAACCACAGAGTGCAGGTCCATGGGGGCAGGAACTCTGTCACTGTGCATCACTGTCTCCCTGCCTGGCACGTGGGAATTGTTTGGGAAGCTTCTGGTGGATGAGCGAGTCAGAACCACATTACCTGCAACCCCTCAGCTGGGCCCTGGGATTTTCTGGCTCCTTCTGGCCACCAGCGAAGAGTGATGGAGTTGACACACTCATTTAGAAAGTTGCTAACTCCTGGCTGGGGGTGGAAGTGGGGGAGGGCGTTAGCGCTGCAGGACAGAGCTGGGCCTCCCAGAGAGTGACCCCCAAAATGCAGCTTTGATTGCCTCTGGTGCCTTTTTCTCTGAGAGTGGAGGTCTTTAGATCTTAGTCACTGGAATCTTCAGAGAGCTTGGCAAGTTTTCTTCTGATGGTCTTGCCTCTTGGCTAGTTTGTTTACTTATGTATTTGGCTGACTTTCCAAGGAGGATGAAAGGTGAGCTGGGCACCTTGCTATTTGGTGCTTTTTTTTTGCAATTTTATTTTATTATTATGTTTTTAAATAAATTACTTTTGGCTGTGTTGGGTCTTCGTTGCAGTGCGCAGGCTTCTCATTGCGGTGGCTTCTCTTGTGGAACGCGGGCTCTAGGAGCGTGGGCTTCAGTACTTGTGGCGCATGGGCTTGGTTGCTCTGCAGCATGTGGGATCTTCCCGGACCAGGGCTCGAACCCATGTCCCCTTCATTGGCAGGCAGATTCTTAACCACTGTGCCACCAGGGAAGTCCCTTTTTGCAATTTTAAAACTATATATATATTATATTGGAGTATAGTTGATTTACAATGTTGTGTTAGTTTCAGGTGTATAGCAAAGTGATTCAATTAGACGTATACATATATTCATTCTTCTTCAGATTCTTTTCTCATATAGGTTATCACAGAATATTGAGTAGACGTCCCTGTGCTGTACAGTAGGTCCTCGTTGGTTATTTGTCTTATATGTAGTGTGTATATGTTCGTCCCAAGCTCCTAATTTACCATTAGCCCCCCACCACGTTTCCCTTTTGATAACCATGAGTTTGTTTTCGATATCTATAAGTCTGTTTCTGTTTTGTAAATAAGTTCATTTGTATCATTTTTTTTAGATTCTACATATAAGTGATATCATATATTTGTCTTTGTCTGACTTCACTTAGTATGATAATCACTAGGTCCATCCATGTTGCTGCAAATGGCATTATTTCCTTCTTTTTTATGGCTGAGTAATATTCCATTGTAGGTATGTACCACATCTTCTTTATCTATTCCTCTGTTGATGGACAGTTAGTTTGCTTCTGTATCTTGGCTGTTGTAAATAGTGCTGCAGTGAACATTGGGGTGCATGTATCTTTTCGAATTATGGTTTTCTCCTTATATATGCCCAGTAGTGGGATTGCAGGATCATTTGGTAGTTCTATTTTTAGTTTCTTAAGGAAACTAAAAACTCCATACTGTTCTCCATAGTGGCTGTATCAATTTACATTCCCACTAACATGTAGGAGGGTTCCCTTTTCTCCACACCCTCTCCAGCATTTATTGTTTGTAGACTTTTTGAGGATGGCCATCCTGACTGGTGTGATGTAATACATCACTGCAGTTTTGATTTGCATTTCTCTAATAATTAGCGATGTTGGGCATCTTTCCATGTGCTTTTTGGCCATCCATATGTCTTCTTTGGAGAAACGTCTATTTAGATCTTCTGCCCATCTTTTTTATTGGGTTGTTTGTTTTTTGGATACAGAACAGCATATGCTGTTTGTATATTTTGGAGATTAATCCCTTTGAGTTGCATCATTTGTAAGTATTTTCTCCCATTCTGTGGGTTGTCTTTTCGTGTTTGTTTTCGTTTTTATTTTATTTTATTTTTTGCTTGTAATTTTATTTTATTTTATTCATTATTATTTCTTTTTGCATCTTTATTGGAGTATAATTGCTTTACAATGGTGTGTTAGTTTCTGCTTTATAACAAAGTGAATCAGTTATACATATACATATCTTCCCATATCTCTTCCCTCTTGCGTCTCCCTCCTTCCCACCCTCCCTATCCCACCCCTCCAGGTGGTCATAAAGCACCGAGCTGATCTCCCTGTGCTATGCGGCTGCTTCCCACTAGCTATCTGCCTTACGTTTGGTAGTGTATATATGTCCATGCCTCTCTCTCACTTTGTCACAGCTTACCCTTCCCCCTCCCCATATCCTCAAGTCCATTCTCTAGTCGGTCTGTGTCTTTATTCCTATCTTACCCCTAAGTTCTTCATGACATTTTTTTTTCTTAAATTCCATATATATGTGTTAGCATACGGTATTTGTCTTTCTCTTTCTGACTTACTTCACTCTGTATGACAGACTCTAGGTCCATCCACCTCACTACAAATAACTCAATTTCATTTCTTTTTATGGCTGAGTAATATTCCATTGTATATATGTGCCACATCTTCTTTATCCATTCATCTGATGACGGATGCTTAGGTTGTTTCCATCTCTGGGCTATTGTAAATAGAGCTGCAGTGAACATTTTGGTACATGACTCTTTTTGAATTATGGTTTTCTCAGGGTATGTGCCCAGTAGTGGGATTGCTGGGTCATATGGTAGTTCTATTTGTAGTTTTTTAAGGAACCTCCATACTGTTCTCCATAGTGGCTGTACCAATTTACATTCCCACCAGCAGTGCAAGAGTGTTCCCTTTTCTCCACACCCTCTCCAGCATTTATTGTTTGTAGATTTTTTGATGATGGCCATTCTGACTGGTGTGAGATGATATCTCATTGTAGTTTTGATTTGCATTTCTCTAATGAAATGATGTTGAGCATTCTTTCATGTGTTTGTTGGCAGCCTGTATATTTTCTTTGGAGAAATGTCTATTTAGGTCTTCTGCCCATTTTTGGATTGGGTTGTTTGTTTTTTTGTTATTGAGCTGCATGAGCTTCTTATAAATTTTGAAGATTAATCCTTTGTCAGTTGCTTCATTTGCAAATATTTTCTCCCATTCTGAGGGTTGTCTTTTGGTCTTGTTTATGGTTTCCTTTGCTGTGCAAAAGACTTGAAGTTTCATTAGGTCCCATTTGTTTATTTTTGTTTTTATTTCCATTTCTCTAGGAGGTGGGTCAAAAAGGATCTTGCTGTGATTTATATCATAGAGTGTTCTGCCTATGTTTTCCATTAAGAGTTTGATAGTTTCTGGCCTTACATTTAGGTGTTTAATCCATTTTGAGCTTATTTTTGTGTATGGTGTTAGGGAGTGATCTAATCTCATACTTTTACATGTAGCTGTCCAGTTTTCCCAGCACCACTTATTGAAGAGGCTGTCCTTTCTCCACTGTACATTCCTGCCTCCTTTATCAAAGATAAGGTGACCATATGTGCGTGGGTTTATCTCTGGGCTTTCTATCCTGTTCCATTGATCTATTTTTCTGTTTTTGTGCCAGTACCATACTGTCTTGATTACTGTAGCTTTGTAGTATAGTATGAAGTCAGGGAGCCTGATTCATCCGGCTCCATTTTTTGTTCTCAAGATTGCTTCAACTATTCAGGGTCTTTTGTGTTTCCATACAAATTGTGAAATTTTTTGTTCTAGTTCTGTGAAAAATGCCAGTGGCAGTTTGATAGGGATTGCATTGAATCTGTAGATTGCTTTGGGGAGTAGAGTCATTTTCAGAATGTTGATTCTTCCAATCCAAGAACATGGTATATCTCTCCATCTATTTGTATCATCTTTAATTTCTTCCATCAGTGTCTTATAATTTTCTGCATACAGGTCTTTTGTCTCCTTAGGTAGGCTTATTCCTAGATATTTTATTCTTTTTGTTGCAATGGTAAATGAGAGTGCTTTCTTGATTTCACTTTCAGATTTTTCATCATTAGTGTATAAGAATGCCAGAGATTTCTGTGCATTAATTTTGTATCCTGCTACTTCACCAAATTCATTGATTAGCTCTAGTAGTTTTCTGGTAGCATCTTTAGGATTCTCTATGTATAGTATCATGTCATCTGCAAACAGTGACAGCTTTACTTCTTCTTTTCCGATTTGGATTCCTTTTATTTACTTTTCTTTTCTGATTGCTGTGGCTAAAACTTCCAAAACTATGTTGAATAAGAGTAGTGAGAGTGGGCAACCTTGTCTTGTTCCTGATCTTAGTGGAAATGCTTTCAGTTTTTCACCATTGAGGACGATGTTGGCTGTGGGTTTGTCATATATGGCCTTTATTATGTTGAGGAAAGTTCCCTCTGTGCCTACTTTCTGCAGGGTTTTTATCATAAATGGGTGTTGAATTTTGTCAAAAGCTTTCTCTGCATCTATTGAGATGATCATATGGTTTTGCTCCTTCAGTTTGTTAATATGGTGTATCACGTTGATTGATTTGCGTATATTGAAGAATCCTTGCATTCCTGGAATAAACCCCACTTTATCATGGTGTATGATCCTTTTAATGTGCTGTTGGATTCTGTTTGCTAGTATTTTGTTGAGGATTTTTACATCTGTGTTCATCAGTGATATTGGCCTGTAGTTTTCTTTCTTTGTGACATCCTTGTCTGGTTTTGGTATCAAGGTGATGGTGGCCTCGTAGAATGAGTTTGGGAGTATTCCTCCCTCTGCTATATTTTGGAAGAGCTTGAGAAGGATAGGTGTTAGCTCTTCTCCAAATGTTTGATAGAATTGGCCTGTGAAGCCACCTGGTCCTGGGCTTTTGTTTGTTGGAAGATTTTTAATCACAGTTTCAATTTCAGTGCTTGTGTTTGGTCTGTTCATATTTTCTATTTCTTCCTGATTCAAATTCTTGCATTTCTAAGAATTTGTCCATTTCGTCCAGGTTGTCCATTTTATTGGCATAGAGTTGCTTGTAGTAATCTCTCATGATCTTTTGTATTTCTACAGTGTCAGTTGTTACTTCTCCTTTTTCATTTCTAATTCTATTGAGTTGAGTCCTCTTCCTCTTTTTCTTGATGAGTCTGGCTAATGGTTTATCAACTTTGTTTATCTTCTCAAAGAACCAGCTTTTAGTTTTATTGATCTTTGCTATCATTTCCTTCATTTCTTTTTCATTTATTTCTGATCTGACCTTTATGATTTCTTTCCTTCTGCTAACTTTGTGGGTTTTTTTGTTTTTCTTTCTCTAATTGCTTTAGGTGCAAGGTTAGGTTGTTTATTCGAGATGTTTCCTGTTTCTTAAGATAGGATTGTATTGCTATAAACTTCCATCTTAGAAATGCTTTTGCTGCATCCCATAGGTTTTGGGTTGTTGTGTCTCCATTGTCATTTGTTTCTAGGTATTTTTTGAGTTCTTCTTTGATCTCTTCAGTGATCACTTTGTTATTAAGTAGTGTATTGTTTAGCCTCCATGTTTTTGTATTTCTTACAGATCTTTTCCTGTAAGTGATATCTAGTCTCATAGTGTTGTGTTCGGAAAAGATACTTGATATAATTTCAGTTTTCTTAAATTTACCAAGGCTTGATTTGTGACCCAAGGTATGATCTATCCTGGAGAATGTTCCATGAGCACTTGAGAAAAATGTGTATTCTGTTGTTTTTGGATGGAATGTCCTATAAATATCAATTAAGTCCATCTTGTTTAATGTATCATTTAAAGCTTGTGTTTCCTTACTTATTTTCATTTTGGATGATCTGTCCATTGGTGAAAGTGGGGTGTTAAAAGTCCCCAACTATGAATGTGTTACTGTCGATTTCCCCTTTTATGGCTGTTAGTATTTGCCTTATGTATTGAGGTGCTCCTGTGTTGGGTGCATAAATATTTACAATTGTTATATCTTCTTCTTGGATCGATCCCTTGATCATTATGTAGTGTCCTTCTTTGTCTCTTCTAATAGTCTTTATTTTAAAGTCTATTTTGTCTGATATGAGAATTGCTACTCCAGCTTTCTTTTGGTTTCCATTTGCATGGAATATCTTTTTCCATCCTCTTACTTTCAGTCTGTATGTGTCTCTAGGTTTGAAGTGGGTCTGCTGTAGACAGCATATATATGGGTCTTGTTTTTGTATCCATTCAGCCAATCTGTGTCTTTTGGTGGGAGCATTTGGGCCATTTACATTTAAGGTTATTATCGATATGTATGTTCCTATTCCCATTTTCTTAATTGTTTTGGGTTCATTATTGTAGGTCTTTTCCTTCTCTTGTGTTTCTTGCCTAGAGAAGTTCCTTTAGCATTTGTTGTAAAGGTGGCTTGGTGGTGCTGAAGTCTCTCAGCTTTTGCTTGTCTGTAAAGGTTTTAATTTCTCCATCAAATCTGAATGAGATCCTTGCTGGGTAGAGTAATCTTGGTTGCAGGTTTTTCTCCTTCATCACTTTAAATATGTTTGCCACTCCCTTCTGGCTTGTAGGGTTTCTGCTGAGAGATCAGCTGTTAACCTTATGGGGATTCCCTTGTATGTTATTTTTCCCTTGCTGCTTTTAATATGTTTTCTTTGTATTTAATTTTTGACAGTTTGATTAGTATGTTTCTTGGCGTATTTCTCCTTGGATTTATCCTGTGTGGGACTCGCTGTGCTTCCTGGACTTGATTAACTATTTCCTTTCCCATATTAGGGAAGTTTTCAACTATAATCTCTTCAAATATTTTCTCAGTCCCTTTCTTTTTCTCTTCTTCTTCTGGAACCCCTATAATTCGAATGTTGGTGTGTTTAATGTTGTCCCAGAGGTCTCTGAGACTGTCCTCAGTTCTTTTCATTCTTTTTTTTTATTCTGCTCTCTAGTAGTTATTTCCACTATTTTATCTTCCAGGTCACTTATCCGTTCTTCTGCCTCAGTTATTCTGCTATTGATCCCATCTAGAGTATTTTTAATTTCATTTATTGTGTTGTTCATCATTGTTTGTTTCATCTTTAGTTCTTCTACGTCCTTGTTAAATGTTTCTTGCATTTTCTCTATTCTGTTTCCAAGATTTTGGATCATCTTTGCTATCATTATTCTGAATTCTTTTTCAGGTAGACTTCCTCTTTCCTCTTCATTTGTTAGGTCTGGTGGGTTTTTATCTTGCTCCTTCATCTGCTGTGTGTTTTTCTGTCTTCTCATTTTGCTTATCTTACTGTGTTTGGGGTCTCCTTTTTGCAGGCTGCAGGTTCGTAGTTCCCGTTGTTTTTGGTGTCTGTCCCCAGTGGCTAAGGTTGGTTCAGTGGGTTGTGTAGGCTTCTTGGTGGAGGGGACTAGTGCCTGTGTTCTGGTGGATGAGGCTGGATCTTGTTTTTCTGGTGGGCAGGTCCACATCTGGTGGTGTGTTTTACAGTGTCTGTGGACTTATTATTATTTTAGGCAGCCTCTCTGCTAATGGGTGGGGTTGTGTTCCTGTCTTGCTAGTTGTTTGGCATAGGGTGTCCAGCACTATAGCTTGCTAGTCGTTGAGTGAAGCTGGGTGCTGGTGTTGAGATGGAGATCTCTGGGAGATCTTCGCCGTCTGATATTACGTGGAGCTGGGAGGTCTCTTGTGGACCAGTGTCCTGAAGTTGGCTCTCCCACCTCAGAGGCACAGCACTGACTCCTGGCTGCAGCACCAAGAGCCTTTCATCCACACGGCTCAGAATAAAAGGGAGAAAAAGTAGAAAGAAAGAATTAGTAGAAGAAAGAAAGAAAGAAAGGGAGGGAAGGAGGGAGGGAGGGAGGGAGGAAGGAAAAAAAGAAAGAAGATAACGTAAAATAAAATAAAATATAATAAAGTTATTAAAATAAAAAATAATTATTAAGAAATACAAAATGGATGGATAGAACCGTAGGACAAATGGTGGAAGCAAAGCTATACAGACAAAATCTCACACATAAGCATACACATACACACTCACAAAAAGAGGAAAATGGGAAAAATCATAAATCTTGTTCTCAAAGTCCACCTCCTCAATTTGGGATGATTCATTGTCTATTCATGTATTCCATAGATGCAGGGTACATCAAGTTGATGTGGAGCTTTAATCCGCTGCTTCTGAGGCTACTGGGAGAGATTTCCCTTTCTCTTCTTTGTTTGCACAGCTCCCGGGGTTCAGCTTTGGATTTGGCCCCACTTCTGCGTGTAGGTTGCCGGAGGGCGTCTGTTCTTCGGTCAGATAGGATGAGGTTAAAGGAGCAGCTGCTTCGGGGAGTCTGGTTCACTCAGGCCGGGGGAGGGAGGGGCACGGGGTGTGGGCGAGCCTGCGGCGGCAGAGGCCGGCATGACGCTGCACCAGCCTGAGGCACGCCGTGCGTTCTCCCGGGGAAGTTGTCCCTGGATCCCGGGACCCTGGCAGTGGCGGGCTGCACAGGCTTCCCGGAAGGGGGGTGTGGATAGTGATCTGTGCTTGCACACAGGCTTCTTGGTGGCGGCAGCAGCCGACTTAGCGTCTCATGCCCGTCTCTGGGGTCCGCACTTTTAGCCGGAGCTCCTTTAAGCAGAGCTCTTAACCCCCTCTCCTCACGCACCAGGAACCAAAGAGGGAAGAAAAAGTCTCTTGCCTCTTCGGCAGGTCCAGACTTTTCCCCGGACTCCCTCCCGGCTAAACGTGGTGCACTAACCCTCTGCAGGCTGTGTTCACGCCGCCAAACCGAGTCCTCTCCCAGCGCTCCGACCTAAGCCCGAGCCTCAACTCCCAGCCCCGCCCGCCCCGGCGGGTGAGCAGACAAGCCTCTCGGGCTGGTTAGTGCTGGTCGGCACCGATCCTCTGTGCGGAATCTCTCTGCTTTGCCCTCTGCACCCCTGTTGCTGTGCTCTCCCCCGCAGCTCCGAAGCTTCCCGCTCCGCCACCTGCAGTCTCTGCCCGCGAAGGCTTCCTAGTGTGTGGAAACGTTTCCTCCTTCACAGCTCCCTCCCACTGGTGCAGGTCCTGTCCCTATCCTTTTGTCTCTGTTTATTCTTTTTTCTTTTGCCCTACGCAGGTACGTGGGAAGTTTCTTGCCTTTTGGGAGGTCTGAGGTCTTCTGCCAGCGTTCAGTAGGTGTTCTGTAGGAGTTGTTCCACGTGTAGGTGTATTTCTGGTGTATCTGTGGGGAGGAAGGTGATCTGTGCGTCTCACTCCTCCGCCATCTTCCCCTCGTCCCCTGTCTTTTCATTTTGTTTATGGTTTCCTTTGCTGTGCAGAAGCTTTTACGTTTAATTAGATCCCATTTATTTATTTATTTATTTATTTTCATTAGGAGGTGGATCCAAAAAGTATTGCTGTGATTTATGTCAAAGAGTGTTCTGCCTTTGTTTCCCTCTAAGAGTTTTATAGTGTCCAGCCTTACATTTAGGTCTTTGATCCATTTTGAGTTTATTTTTGTGTATGGTATTAGAGAATGTTCTAATTTCATTCTTTTACACGTAGCTGTCCGGTGTTCCCAGCATCGCTTATTGAAGAGACTGTCTTCTCTCCATTGTATATTCTTGCCTCCTTGGTCATAGATTAGTTGACCATAGGTACATGGGTTTATTTCTGGACTTTGTATCCTGTTCCATTGAGCTATATTTCTGTTTTTGTGCCAGTATCATACTGGTTTGATGACTGTAGCTTTGTAGTATAGTCTGAAGTCAGGGAGCCTGATTCCTCCAGTTCCATTTTTCTTTCTCAGGATTGCTTTGGCTATTGGGGCTCTTTTGTGTCTCCATACAAATTAAAAAAAAATTTGTTCTAGTTCTGTGAAAAATGCCATTGGTAATTTGATAGGGATTGCATTGAATCTATAGATTGCCTTGGGTAGTATAGTCATTTTGACAATATTGATTCTTCCAATGCAAGAACATGGTGTATCTTTCCATGTGTTTGTGTCATCTTCGATTTCTTTCATTAGTGTCTTATTGTTTTCAGAGTACAGGCACGTCTTGTCTCCTTAGGTAGGTTTATTCCTAGGTGTTTTATTCTTTTTGATGTGATGGTAAATGGGATTGTTTCCTTAATTTCTCTTTTTGGATCTTTTGTCATTAGCATATAGAAATGCAACAGATTTCTGTGTATTAATTTTCTTTCTTTTTTAAAATAAATTTATTTAATTTATTTATTATTGGGTCTTTGTTGCTGCACGTGGGCTTTCTCTAGTTGCGGCGAGTGAGGGCTACTCTTTGTTGCAGTGCACGTGCTTCTCATTGTGATGGCTTCTCTTGTTGTGGAGCATGGGCTGTAGGCGCGTGGGCTTCAGTAATTGTGGCATGAGGGCTCAGTAGTTGTGGCTCGCAGGCTGTAGAGTGCAGGCTCAGTAGTTGTGGCCCACGGACTTAGTTCCTCCACGGCATGTGGGATTTTCCTGGACCAGGGATCGAACTCGTGTTCCCTGCATTGGCAGGTGGATTCTCACCCACTGCGCCACCAGGGAAGTCCTGTATTAATTTTCTATCCTGCAACTTTACCGAATTCATTGATAAGCTCTAGTAGTTTTCTCATAGCATCTTTAGGATTTTCTGTGTATAGTATCATGTCATCTGCAAACAGTGACAGTTTCATTTCTTCTTTTCCACTTTGTATTCCTTTTCTTTTTCTTCTCTGATTGCTGTGGTTAGGACTTCCAAAACTACATTGAATAAAAGTGGCGAGAGTGGACATCTTGTCTAGTTCCTGATCTTAGAGGGAATGCTTTCATCTTTTCACTATTGAGAATGATGTTAGCTGTGGGTTTGCCATATATGGCCTTTATTATGTTGAGGTAAGTTCCCTCTGTGCCCACTTTCTGGAGACTTTTTATCATAAATGGGTGTTAAATTTTGTCAAAAGCTTTTCTTGCATCTACTGAGATGATTATATGGTTTTTATTCTTCAATTTGTTAATATGGTGTATCACATTAATTGATTTGCATATATTGAAGAATCCTTGCATCCCTGGAGTAAATCCCACTTGATCATGGTGTATGATCCTTTTAATGTGTTGTTGGATTCTGTTTGCTAGTATTTTGTTGAGGATTTTTGCATCTATATTCATCAGTGATTTTTGTCTGTAATTTTCCTTTTTTGTAGTATCTCTGTCTGGTTTTGATACCAGGGTGATGGGTGTCCTCGTAGAATGAGTTTGGGAGTGTTCCTTCCTCTGCAATTTTTTGGCAGAGTTTGGGAAGGATGGGTGTTAGCTCTTCTCTAAATGTTTGATAGAATTCACCTGTGAAGCCGTCTGGTCCTGGACTTTTGTTTGTTGGTAGTTTTAAAATCACTGTTTCAATTTCATTACTTGTGGTCTGTTCATATTTTCAATTTCTTCCTGGTTCAGTTTTTGAAGATTGTACCTTTCTAAGAATTTGTCCATTTCTTCTAGGTTGTCCATTTTAGTAGCATGTGGTTGTTTGTAGTAATCTCATGATCTTTTTGTATTTCTGTGGTGTCCATTGTAAGTTCTCCTTTTTCATTTCTAATTTTATTGATTTGAGCCCTCTCCCTTTTTTTCTCAAAGAGTCTGGCTAAAGGTTTATCAGTTTTGTTTATCTTTTAAAGGAATCAGCTTTTTGTTTCATTGATCTTTTCTATTGTTTTCTTCTCTATTTCATTTATTTCTGGTCTCTATTGTTTCTTGGCCTTTTGGCTAAGATCAAGTGTATTTTTGCTCTGATCTTTATCATTTCTTTTTTTCCAACTTTGGGTTTTGTTTCATCTTTCTCTAGTTGCTTTGGCTGTAAGTTTAGGTTGTGTATTTGAGATTTTTTTTGTTTCCTGAGTTAAGATTGTATTGCTATAAACTTCCCTCTTAGAACTGTTAGCCGCATCCCATAGGTTTTGGATCATCATGCTTTCATTTTCGTTTGTCTCTAGGTATTTTTTGATTTCCTCTTTGATTTCTTCAGTGATCCATTGATTGATTAGTAAGATATTGTTTAACCTCCACGTGTTTGTGTTTTTTACAGTTTTCTTTTTTCCTGTAGTTGACTTCTAATCTCATAGTGTTGTGGTCAGAAAAGATGCTTGATATGATTTCGATTTTCTTAAATTTACCAAGGCTTGATTTGTGACCCAAGATGTGATCTCTCCTGGAGAATGTACCATGTGCACTTGAGAAGAAAGTGTATTCTGTTGCTTTTGGATGCAATGTTCTATAAATATCAGTTAAGTCCATCTGGTCTAATGTGTCATTTAAGGCCTGTGTTTCCATATTGATTTTCTGTCTGGATGATCTGTCCAATGATGAAAGTGGGGTGTTAAAGTCTCCCACTATTATTGTGTTACTGTCAGTTTCTCTTTTTATGGCTGTTAGTATTTGTCTTATATATTGAGGTGCTCCTGTGTTGTGTGCATATATATTTACAATTGTTATATCTTCTTCTTGGATTGATCCCTTGATCATTATGTAGCGACCTTCCTTGTCTCTTGTAACAGTCTTTATTTTAAACTCTATTTTGTCTGATATGAGTGTTGCTACTCCAGCTTTCTTTTGATTTCTACTTGCATGGAATACCTTTTTCCATCCCCTCACTTTGTTTGTACATGTCCCTAGATCTGAATTGTGTCTCTTGTAGACAGCAGAAATATGGATATTGTTTTTGTATCCATTCAGCCAGTCTATGTCTTTTGGTTGGAGCATTTAATCCATTTACATTTAAGGTAATTATCAATATGTATGTTCTTATTGCCATTTTGTTAATTGTTTTGGGTTTGTTTTTGAAGGTCTTTTTTCTTCCCTTCCTCTTTTGTTCTCTTATGATTTGATGTCTGTCTTTAGTGTTGTATTTGGATTGCTTTTTCTTTTTTGTGTGTGTTTCTATTGTAGATTTTGGTTTGTGGTTCCCATGAGGTTTTGTTATAGCAGTCTATATGTATACCAGATTGTTTTAACTTGCTGGTCTCTTAATTTCCAATGCATTTCCAGTATCCTGCATTTTTATTCTTATCTTCTCACGAGTGCTGGCTTTGATGTTATATTTGTGTGTAGATGTTTACTTTATGTTTGCCTTTACTGGTGAGCTTTCCCATTCACAATTTTCTTGATTCTATTGTAGTTGTGGCCATTTATTTTCCACTTAGAGAAGTTTCTTTAGGATTTGTTTTAAAGCTGGTTTGGTGATGCTGAGCTCTCTTAGCTTTTGGTTGTCTGTAAAGCTTTTGATTTCTCCATCAAATATGAATGAGAGCCTTGCTGGATAGAGTATTCTTGGTTGTAGATTTTTCCCTTTCATCAGTTTAAATATATAGTGCCACTCCCTTCAGTCTTGCAGAATTTCTGCTGAAAGATCAGCTGAAAACCTTATGGGGATTACCTTGTATTTTACTTGTTTCTTTTCCCTTGTGGCTTTTAATATTCTTCCTTTGTCTTTCATTTTTGTCGGTTTGATTAATATGTGTCTCATCATGTTCCTCATTGGGTTTATCTTGTATGGGACTCTGTGCTTCCTGGATTTGAGTGTTTCCTTTCTCATGTTAGGGAAGTTTTCAGCTATTATCTCTTCAAATATTTTCTCACGTCCTTTCTCTCTTTTCCTTCTGGGACTCCTTAATGCAAATGTTTGTGTGTTTAATAGTGTTCCAGAGGTCTCTGAGACTGACCTTATTCCTTTTCATTTTTTTTCTTTATTCTGTTCCACAGCTGTGATTTCCACTGCTCTTTCAGTCAGCTATTCACTCTTCTGCCTCAGTTATTCTGCTAGTGATTCCTCTAGTGTATTTTTCATTCCAGTTATTGTATTGTTCATCTCTGTTTGTTTGTTCTTTAAGTCTCCTAGCTTTTTGTTAATCATCTCTTGTATCGTCTCAATCCGTGCCTCCATTCTTTTTCCAAGATCTTGGATCATCCTTACTATCATTACTCTAAATTCTCTTTCGGGTAGGTTACCTATCTCCACTTCATTTAGTTGTTCTTGTGGGTTTTTGTCTTGTTCCTTCGTCTGGAACGTATTTATCTACCATCTCATTTTGTCTGACTTTCTGTGTTTGTGGTTTCCTTTCTGCTGGCTGCAGGATCATAGCTCCTCTTGCTTTTGGTGTCTGCCCCTTGGTGGGTGAAGTTGGTCCTGGTGTTTGTGCAGGCTTCCTGGTGGGAGGGACTGGTGCCTGCCCGCTGGTGGGTTCAGCTGGGTCTTGTCCCTGTAGTCGGCAGGGCCGTGTCAAGTGGTGTGGTTAGAGGTGGCTGTGAGCTCCGAACGGCTTTAGGCAGCCTGTCTGCTGATGGGTGGGGCTGTTCCTATCCTGCTGTTTGTTTGGCCTGAGGCATTCCAGCACTGGAGCCTGCAGGCTGTTTGGTAGGGCCAGGTCTTGATGTCAAAATAGTGACCTCCAGGAGAGGTAATGCTGATCAATATTCTCTGGGGCCTCTGCCACCAGTGTCCTTGCTCCCTCGTCAGTCAGCCACAGCCTCCCCCTGCCTCCCCAGGACACCCTCCAAGACTCATAGGTAGGTCGAGCCTTGGCTTCTATGGAGTTACTGCTTTGGGCTGGGTCCCAGTGTACGTGAAATCTTGTGTGCGCCCTCTAAGAGTGGAGTCCCTGTTTGCCCCAGTCCTGTGGAGTTCCTGCACTCAAGCCCCACTGGCTTGCAAAGCCAAATGCTCTGGGGGTTCCTCCTCCTGATGTCAGACCCTCAGGCTGGGGAACCTGACATGGGGCTCAGGACTCTCACTCCTGTGGGAGAGCCTCTGTGATATAATTATTTTCCAATTTGTGGGTCACCCACGTGGTGGGTATGCGATTTGATTATGTTGTGGAAGCCTCCCTCCTACCATCTTGTTGTGGCTCCTTCTTTGTCTTTGAATCTAAAATATCTTTTTTTTGGTAGGTCCCTGTCTTTTTTGTTGATGGCTGTTCAGCCGTTAGTTGTGATTTTGGTGTTTTCGTGAGAGGAGGTAGGCTCAAGTCCTTCTACTCCACCATGTTTTCCAGAAGAGAGGGGCTTCCTTTAGTTTGGATGTTTGTTGTCTCTTTCTTCAGCATGTGCTGGCTGTTATCCCCTTGATATGGGGTGTGCAGGTGCAGTGGCCCTTGTGCACTCCCGGGATGGCGGGGGCAGTGCTTGATGCCTGTTCGCAGGTCCCGTAGTAGTAGCTGCTCTCCGTGTATTCCTGGGAGACTGGGGGCAGCGCTTGGCACCCACTTGTGTGTCTCATAGCAGCGACTCACGCCCACCCCTGGAACTCTGGTAGGTGGTGTCCTGTTGCCTGGGAGCGCTCATAGGGAAAGAAGCTCTTTTGGTGGTCCAACTCCTCTCCTCATGCCCCCTCCCCATAATGGCACCTTGCCTCTCTGGCAGGCCCAGGCTTCTTCCAAGTACCCCCTCAGTGTCCACACCCCAGCCTCTTCAGGCTGTCTCCATGCAGCCATCCCCGGTCCTCTCCCTGGGTCTGACCGCTAAAGCCTGAGCTTTAGCACCCAGTCCCCACCTGCACCGAAAGATGAGAGTCTCAGGCTGGGGAGCACAGGGTGGCGGTGCCGACCTTCTCTGCAGGTTACTCTCCGTTTTGCCTTCCGCAGACCAGTTGCTGCACTCCCCTCCGAGGCTCTGAAGCTCCGCCTCCGTCCAGGCTCATCTCCCTGCCAGTGCGGGGACTTCTCAAGGTGCGGAAATCTTTCCTCCTTCGCAGCTCCCTCCTTGGGGCGCGAGCCCCATCCCGATTTCTTTCTTTTTCTTTTGCCTTTCGTCCTATGCAGCTACATGGAGGTTTTCTTGCCCTTTCGGAAGTCTGAGGCCTTCTGCCGGCGTTCAGTAGGTGTTCTGTGCGCATCGTTCCACTTGTAGGTGTATTTTTAATGTTTCTGTGGGAGCAGGTGAGCTCCCCAGCCTGTTCCTCTGCCATCTTGATCCCATCCCTTCTATCTGGTGCGTTTTACTCTTTCCTGTAGGTAAGGATCGCAGTCGGGGAAGCGGAGCTATTGTCGGAGGTGGATCAGTACCTCTTAGCAGGATAATAAATTGCTCGTCAGGAGCATGGCAGTGTCACGCAGTTAATTTATGTGCCTTAAATCCATCAAAACCCGGGATGACGCTTAGGTCATCAAAATAGTCCTGAGATACGTACAGCTTGAGAGTGTCTGATTTTTGGGGGCCCCCAAAGGCAGGGGGCCATGGAGACAGGCTTCCAAGAGTCTGGACAGACCTGACTGCACACACACTTTTGGTGCTCACCCTTCCTGCCACTGGGAACCTTTTGTCTTATATACTCCCTTTGGATCCCCCAGCCCCTGCATAGGGCTGGGTGTGTAACTGGTACTGAACACTGGAAATCACCTCATGAAACCCGTTCTTGGTGTCTAGGGTGGCCTCCCCTGGAGGTGGAAAGGGTGGCAGGACTCGCATAGCTAAGACCCCTTACTAAGGCCAGCAGTCCTGATCCCTGATTCAGGAACTGACGTCCCAGTGATCCTTTTACTAGTTGGGACTCTTGGTGGCAAGTGACAGAAAGGAAGGGGGCGGACTGGTTCGGGTCAGCAGGCATGAGGGCCCTGCTCTCCTCCTCTGTGCAGCTCCCACCTCAGGCAGCACTTCCGCTCCCAGCCTCGGTTCAGTCTGTCAGCAGCCCCAGGAACGGAGCTGGCCTCACCCCCTGCAGCTGAGTAAACATCGTTGACTAGAGTCTCCTGGGCCCATCCTGGGTGTGGGGCCC